>NC_056437.1:23172040-23182974 GCF_018296145.1 Oncorhynchus tshawytscha
CTGTCTTTTATCTGTTGGCCGAGGTTGGAGTAGCCAGGCGGAAGGCATGGCCAGCCGTTGAGAAAATGCTTGTTGAAGTTTTCGATAATCATGGATTTATCGGTGACCGTGTTACCTAGCCTCAGTGCAGTGGGCAGCTGGGAGGAGGTGCTCTTGTTCTCCATGGACTTCACAGTGTCCCAGAACTTTTTGGAGTTAGCGCTACAGGATGCAAATTTCTGCCTGAAGAAGCTGGCCTTTGCTTTCCTGACTGACTGCGTATATTGGTTCCTAACTTCCCTGAACAGTTGCATATCGCGGGGACTCTTCGATGCTATTGCAGTCCGCCACAGGATGTTTTTGTGCAGGATCTCTTAAACCTCTTAAACCTTGCGTCGACACTACACTAAAAAAAAAAAGACAGAAAGACACTTTTGGCAAATATTTAGAGCCTGTGGCTACCCATTTCAAGTTTCAAAATGTCCAGAAATGGTTTAAAACATTAAAAAGTGGGCGCTGAATCAAAATATTTTCATGGACAAAGTTATCATAAGAGAGAGAGCAAAACCAATGGCAGAAAGTAAGCACACTGGAACAGTTTACTACATTTATTGAATTAAGTCTAGGCTAAACAAGCCTACCATGCTTTAAATGCTTATGAGCCTTAAGTGGATATTCAAACTGCACATTTCAATTTGGTAACTCAGCAAATTATATCAGACCACTGTTATCTTACCTCATCACAATCTTCTGCACTGTTCTGAGTAATTGTACTTTCTCCAATGGGCTCAACTTGTCTCTTCATTATAAGATCAGCAGGCAGCGTGCTGTCATTGTAAGATCTTACAAACTTGAAGTCACTGGTACGTGTACCCGCTGTCATTTATGCATCCACCTCTGCATAGTTGGGAGGGAAATACGCACTGGGAATGGCGACTCCTCCATCAAACAACATTCTAGGCTTTCTCCTATGGCAGAACCTAATGGCCAGGATGACAATAATGAAAGTTAGGAAAAAAGTGGTGAAAGAAACCAGTGCGATGATCAAATGGGAAGTTAGTTTGAAACTATCCTCAGAAGCCATGTCTTTCAGTTCTGGAACTTCAGCCAAGTTATCTGATATTAGTAAATATACATCACAGGTTGTAGAGAGAGAGGGTTGTCCGTTATCATTAACTGATATCACAAGGTTCTGCTTCATACGGTCAGATTCAGAAATGTCCCACTATGCCCTGATCTCTCCACTGTGGAGACCAATAGTGAAAAGTCCCAGATCATTCGATTTCACTATCTGATATGAAAGCCAGGTGTTCTGTCCAGTCAACATCAACAGCTATCACCTTGGAAACCAGGGAACACACCAGAGCAGCTTTAAGGACCATCTCGGTCATCAAGAAGTTCCCTGCTGGAGCAGGGTATAATATCTGGGGAGAGTTATCCTTCTCATCTGTTATGAAGACACTCACAGTCACGTTACTGCTGAGTGGAGGAGAATCACTGTCTCTGGCCTAAACGGCTCATAATCAAATTATCGAACAGCTTGGATCCGCCCGTGTCTCCATTAATGGATAACAATGAGGACCCCGGAACACCGTTGATCTCACTGGGCAATAAATAATAGACCCTGTACCGTTCTGTCTCCAGTCTGGGCCTCTGGCAGTAACATAACATATAGAGGAGCCAGGCTTGTTATTTTCAGTCACATAGGTGCTGTAGGATTTTTCTTCAAAGACAGGTGGATTGTCATTCATGTCTGACACAGATAAATTAATAGTCTTTGGGAAGGATAAGGGTGGAGACCCCTCGTCAGTGGCAGTGATAGTTAAGTTAAAATCTGATACTATTTCACGAACTAATTTGATTGTAGTTAGCAGAGAGTAATAGTTTCTCATTGAGGGGTTTTAGTTTAAAAGGAACATTCTGTTGAATGGAGCAGCTGACTTGTCTATTTCCCTCAGTCTTCATTCTGTACATTTAATGATGCCCACCTTTGTGCCATGTAACACATTCTCAGGGATGGGATTTCTAAGCGATTTGATTAATATGTTTGGTGCATTGTCATTCACATGTGTGATTTCGATAATAACTTTACAATTTAAGGCTGACCCAAACCATCTTCTGCCTGTACTCTTATTTCATAATATGTTTCCTCTTCAAAGTCAATGGGGCCAATTATGTTTATTTCCCGGTTGTCTTGTTCATAGAAAACAGCTTCCCAGCTTTGTTACTTATACGTCTGAGTTCATAGGTCACCTCATCATTAGGTCCCTCATCTGCATAAGTAGCCGTCACTGTACTCGCTACTGTGCCTAAAGGAGAATTTTCCGGTAGACTGACCTTGTAAATGTTCTGAGTAAAAACTGAATATTATCATTAGCATCTGGAACAGTGACATGTATAACTACAGTACCAGATCTCTGTGTAGTCCCACCATCAACCGCAGTAAGTAACAATGTCACCTCCTGCTGTTGTTCTCGATCTAACTCCATCTCTACAACTAACTCACTGTATTTTCCACCATCTGGGTTTGAATGAACAACCAAAACAAATTGTTTGCGTTTTATCCTATATTATTCTATATTTATCCTAACTGCGTTTTATCCTATATCGGCATCATGAGCCTCACTCAGAAGGAAGCGCGTTCATCTACCAACAGACTCTTGGATTTGTAATTGAACTCGTTTTTAATTTTTTTTTAAATGAAGCCTCGTAAAACTACAAGGTCCCATGAGATTTAGGGTAGACTGTTTCAATAAAAAGTGTGAGCGTGATAGCCCGCTGGGAAGTCAAACAGATATAGCATACAAATGGGATTAATGTGTTATTCAATTTCGAACATTACTTACAAAATATATCTAGTTATACTTAAGTATTAGGGGATATTTCTTTTAAAACTGATAGGTCGAGAATGAGCACTGTCCCACTGAAAATATGCTTCTCGGTGGCGCTGTCCATCTGTGTGGTTCTGAAACACTACTGGCGTAGCTTCCTCGGAATTGAACATGATGGATATGTATTTTCAATGTGTGAATGCAACATTGATATTACTGAGTAGTAGTGAGAAGATGTGTCTTACACATTATTGAATTTCAGTTTAGGGGTGAACAAGGTGCCCATATGCACCAGTAGGCTACAGACGGAATAGAATACGTAGCCTGATTTGAATGTTCTAGTTTATTTCTCATGATACAAAATAACAGCCTGGAATAATACATACATTCAAGCTAATAGAAGAACAGTAGATGCCGCCAATGACCAATAATAAATACATTCAAGCTAATAGAAGAACAGTAGATGCCGCCAATGACCAATAATAAATACATTCAAGCTAATAGAAGTACAGTAGATGCAGCCAATAACCAATAATAAACACATTCAGGCTAATAGAAGTACAGTAGATGCCGCCAATAACCAATAATAAATACATTCAGGCTAATAGAAGTACAGTAGATGCCACCAATAACCAATAATAAATACATTCAAGCTAATAGAAGTACAGTAGATGCCGCCAATAACCAATAATAAACACATTCAGGCTAATAGAAGTACAGTAGATGCCGCCAATAACCAATAATAAATACATTCAGGCTAATAGAAGTACAGTAGATGCCGCCAATAACCAATAATAAACACATTCAGGCTAATAGAAGTACAGTAGATGCCGCCAATAACCAATAATAAATACATTCAAGCTAATAGAAGTACAGTAGATGCAGCCAATGACCAATAATAAACACATTCAGGCTAATAGAAGTACAGTAGATGCCGCCAATAACCAATAATAAATACATTCAAGCTAATAGAAGTACAGTAGATGCCGCCAATGACCAATAATAAATACATTCAGGCCAAAAGAAGAACAGTTAGTCTTCTGATGACTTAATTTTGCTCCAGACTGCCATACCACATTTTTTATTTTGTTATTTAGCAGAAGCTCTTATCCAGAGCGACTTATAGGATAAATTAGGGTTAACTGCCTTCAAGGGCACATCGACAGATTGTTCATCTAGTCGATTTGGTGATTCAAACCTGCAACCTTTTTGTTACTGGCCCAATGCTCTTAATACTAGAACCCAAACCATATGTTGCTGACATACCTGCTAATAAAACATAGGGTAATGCATTTCAGATTTGCACGTTTGCTATTAGACAAACTGCAAATGAGTAACATCTCATCTGAAAACCATGTTACCATTCCCATAAATCCTAAATAAAGGCATCCCACTGGGCACACACTGGTTGAATCAACTTTGTTTCCACGTCATTTCAGTGATATTAGGTTGAACCAATGTGTAATAGATATTGAATTGACGTCTGTGTTCAGTGCAGTGGGTAACCTCAAAGTCTCCTGCAGTGTTGATACTCCTTCTAATAAGTTATCTGGGCTCCTCTTCAGTGTCTGATCAGCCTGCAGCATGCTGTCATGTTATAATATGCAATCTGTCAGGTTATAATATGATATTATCTCATGTTCTACCTCATCTGTATTTACCAGAGAATAATAGTTTTTGATTGAGGGGTTTTGTTGAATGGAGCAGGGGACCTGCCTATTTCCCTGTACATTAATAATGCCCACCTCTGTGCCAGGTAACACATTTTCAGGGATGGGATTGGTCAGAGATGTCCAATGTATCAACGGGGAATTGTAATTGACAACTGTAATTTCTACGACTATATTGGCAAATGACCTCAATCCTGAGGCATATTTGGCTTGGATACTTATTTCATAAACGGACTCTTTCGAAGTCCATCCGTCCAGCTAGACTGATGTCTCCCATTTTTCGGGTCAAGATAAAATAATGTATTAAATTCCACTGAGATGGGTCCAAAACCGTGCATATCTTCCCCATTTGCTCCCTCATCTGCATCTGTTGCTGTCAGAGTAATAACTAATGAACCTAATTGAGAATTGTCGGCCATACTGGCTAAGTACTGGAATATTATAATTTGCATCTAGAATAGTAACGGGTATAAATAACTACAGTGCACACACATGATAACACAAGCACTTTACACACACATACACATGGATTTTGTATTGTAGATACAGTATGTGGTAGTTGCCTGAGGGAACACACTTCATGGGTTGTGGAAAGTGTTATGAAATGTAATGTCATGTAACATTTTGTAATTGTATAACTGCCTTAAAACTTCTTATGGCTGGGGGGCAGTATTGAGTAGCTTGGATGAATAAGTTGCCCAAAGTAAACGGCCTGCTCCTCAGTCTCAGTTGCTAATATATGCATATCATCATTACTATTGGATGGGAAACACTCTAAAGTTTCTAAAACTGTTTGAATGATGTCTGTGAGTATAACATAACTCATATGGCAGGCAAAATCCTGAGGAGAAATCAAAACAGGAAGTGAGAAATCTGAGCTTGGTATGTATTCACCACAGTTCCCATTGAAATCCCCTTGAGATATTAATGATGTTGCACTTCCTAGAACTTCCACTAGATGTCAACCATGTATAGACACAAAGGAATACTCCGGTTGGAACTTTATTGAAGCTCTATGTTAAAAACATCCTAATGAATGATTCTGTACTTAGTTTAAAATGTTTCTTCGACCTATAATATAACTTTTATAAGTTTTTGTCCGACGTAACGCTGACCAGAATGAGCATTTGGATATGTTTACTAAACGCGCTAACAAAAGGAGGTATTTGGACATAAATAACGGACATTATCGAACAAAACAAACATTTATTGTGGACCTGGGATTCCTGGAGTGCTTTCTGATGAAGATCATCAAAGGTAAGGGAATATTTATCATGTAATTTCTTGTTTCGGTTGACACCAACATGGCGGCTATTTTGACTATTTTTCTGAGCGCCGTGTCAGATTATTGCATGGTTTGCTTATTCCGTAAAGTTTTCTAAAATCAGACACAGCGGTTGCATTAAGGAGAGGTCCATCCATAATTACATGTGTATAACTTGTATTATCATCTACATTTATGATGAGTATTTCTGTTGAATGATGTGGCTATGCAAAATCACTGGATGTTTTTGGAACTAGTGAATGTAACGCGCCAATGTAAACTTATATTTTGATATAAATATGAACTATATCAAACAAAACATACATGTATGTGTAACATGAAGTCCTATGAGTGTCATCTGATGAAGATCATTAAAGGTTAGTGATACATTTTATCTCTATTTGTGCTTTTTGTGACTGCTATCTTTGGCTAGAAAAATGGCTGTGTTTATTGTCGTTTGGTGGTGACCTAACACAATCGTTTGTGGTGCTTTGCTGTAAAGCATATTTGAAATCGGACACTGTGGTGGGATTAACAACAAGAACCTTTAAAATGGTATAAAATACATGTATGTTTGAGGAATTTTAATTCTGAGATTTTGGATGTTTTGAATTTGGCGCCCTGCACTTTCACTGGCTGTTGTAATATCATCCCGGTAACGGGATGTCAGCCCAAATGAATGTAACTGGATCCCAGGAAGAGTAGTGGCTGCCTTGGCAGCAGCTAATTGGGATCCTTAATCAATACAAAATACAGTGCCAGATTTCTGTGTTGTACCACCATCAACAGCAGTAAGTAATAATGTCCCCTCCTGCTCTTGTGCTTGGTATGGTTCTTACTCTAACACTAACTCACCATCTTTTTCAGCACCAGGTTTGGTATCAACAGCCAGAATAAAATGGTTGTCCCTTTATAGTGTGTAGTTCTGAACAGCTTTCAGTCCCATATCCCCATAGTGAGCCTGATTAACCGCAAAACGAGTACCTTTAACGGCTGATCTCAAATGTAACGCTATCCTCCCCAAATTGTGCAGCATTGTCACTCATATTTTGAACCCAAAGATCTATGTTATGTAATTCTAAAGGATTCTCCAGAACAATTTCATATTTTTGAGCATGAAATCCTCCCACCGCAAAGCTGCTCCCTTTCTACGACGAACACATCACCAGTATACAGATTGATTTCACAATAGCGTTTGCTGCTCCTATCGTTATCTAAGCAAACTTTCCTATAGAACAGCTTTTTAGCATCCAGATCCAGATCCTTGGCTATATTTCCTATCACAAATCTGCGTTTCAGCTCCTCCTGAACATAACTGGTTTCAATCTCCATAACTGGTGCGCAGGAAGAAGATAAACAAAGCCAGGCAGAACATCGAAGCAGAGAATGACAATCCTCTGTATTCCATCAACAGAGAACACAACTTAATCCAAATAGGCCAAATTAGAAAAAATACAGTACTATCGAACAAAATAAATGTTTGCGACCAGTAGATCAAAATGTACCACGTTAAAATGTTAAGTGGGCGACCTCCCTACATGGCAATAATAAGGTCTCTTTCCTCCTGGAAATTGCAGCAATGGGCGGAGAGATGGATTTGAAAGCTACTGCTGGTAAATAGCGACACTACACTACACTACAGAAAATTGTTTGCAAGGCTCTCAACAATTGTATGGAGGAGAGTCTGCCACGCATATGAAAACAAAAAAAAACACACCAGAGCAGTTTTGGGGACCATCTCAATCATCAAGGAGTTCCCTACTTTATCAGGGTTTAATATCTGGGGAGAGTCATCATTCTCATCTGTTATGAAGACACTCACAGCCACGTTACTGCTGAGTGGAGGAGAACCATTGTCTCTGGCTACAACGTGGACTTTGGAGCTCCTTAACTGCTCTTAATCAAATGCTCTAACAGCGTGAATCACCCGTGTCTCCGTTTATGGATACAAATGATGAAACCGGAACCCCATTGACTTCTTCCGGCGCCGACAGAGATGGCCGCCTCGCTTCGCGTTCTAGGAAACTATGCAGTTTTTTGTTTTTTTACGTGTTATTTCTTACACTAGTACCCCAGGTCATCTTAGGTTTCTTTACATACAGCCGACAAGAACTACTGAATATAAGATCAGCGTCAACTCACCATCAGTACGACCAAGAATATGTTTTTCGCGATGCGGATCCTGAGTTCTGCCTTACAACCAGTGTAACCGAGTGGATCACATGCAGCGACCAAAAAAAAAAAACGACTCAGAAAAAGAGGGAAACGAAGCGGTCTTCTGGTCAGACTCCGGAGACGGGCACATCGTGCACCACTCCCCAGCATTCTTCTTGCCAATGTCCAGTCTCTTGACAACAAGGTTGATGAAATCCGAGCAAGGGTAGCATTCCAGAGGGACATCAGAGACTGTAACGTTCTCTGCTTCACGGAAACATGGCTCACTGGAGAGACGCAATCCGAAGCGGTGCAGCCAGCGGGTTTCTCCACGCATCGCGCCGACAGAAACAAACATCTCTCTGGTAAGAAGACGGGCGGGGCGTATGCCTTATGGCCAACGTGACATGGTGTGATGAAGGAAACATACAGGAACTCAAATCCTTCTGTTCACCTGATTTAGAATTCCTCACAATCAAATGTAGACCGCATTATCTACCAAGAGAATTCTCTTCGATTATAATCACAGCCGTATATATCCCCCAAGCAGACACATCGATGGCTCTGAACGAACTTTATTTAACTCTCTGCAAACTGGAAACGATTTATCCGGAGGCTGCATTCATTGTAGCTGGGGATTTTAACAAGGCTAATCTGAAAACAAGACTCCCTAAATTTTATCAGCATATTGATTGCGCAACCAGGGGTGGAAAGACCCTGGATCATTGTTACTCTAACTTCCGCGACGCATATAAGGCCCTGCCCCGCCCCCCTTTCGGAAAAGCTGACCACGACTCCATTTTGTTGATCCCTGCCTACAGACAGAAACTAAAACAAGAAGCTCCCACGCTGAGGTCTGTCCAACGCTGGTCCGACCAAGCTGACTCCACACTCCAAGACTGCTTCCATCACGTGGACTGGGATATGTTTCGTATTGCGTCAGATAACAATATTGACGAATACGCTGATACGGTGTGCGAGTTCATTAGAACGTGCGTTGAAGATGTCGTTCCCATAGCAACGATTAAAACATTCCCTAACCAGAAACCGTGGATTGATGGCAGCATTCGTGTGAAACTGAAGGCACGAACCACTGCTTTTAATCAGGGCAAGGTGTCTGGTAACATGACTGAATACAAACAGTGCAGCTATTCCCTCCGCAAGGCTATCAAACAAGCTAAGCGCCAGTACAGAGACAAAGTAGAATCTCAATTCAACGGCTCAGACACAAGAGGTATGTGGCAGGGTCTACAGTCAATCACGGACTACAGGAAGAAACCCAGCCCAGTCACGGACCAGGATGTCTTGCTCCCAGGCAGGCTAAATAACTTTTTTGCCCGCTTTGAGGACAATACAGTGCCACTGACACGGCCTGCAACGGAATCATGCGGTCTCTCCTTCACTTCAGCCGAAGTGAGTAAGACATTTAAACGTGTTAACCCTCGCAAGGCTGCAGGCCCAGACGACATCCCCAGCCGCGCCCTCAGAGCATGCGCAGACCAGCTGGCCGGTGTGTTTACGGACATATTCAACCAATCCCTATACCAGTCTGCTGTTCCCACATGCTTCAAGAGGGCCACCATTGTTCCTGTTCCCAAGAAAGCTAAGGTAACTGAGCTAAACGACTACCGCCCGTAGCACTCACATCCGTCATCATGAAGTGCTTTGAGAGACTAGTCAAGGACCATATCACCTCCACCCTACCTGACACCCTTGACCCACTCCAATTTGCTTACCGCCCAAATAGGTCCACAGACGATGCAATCTCAACCACACTGCACACTGCCTAACCCATCTGGACAAGAGGAATACCTATGTGAGAATGCTGTTCATCGACTACAGCTCGGCATTCAACACCATAGTACCCTCAAGCTCGTCATCAAGCTCGAGACCCTGGGTCTCGACCCCGCCCTGTGCAACTGGGTACTGGACTTCCTGACGGGCCGCCCCCAGGTGGTGAGGGTAGGCAACAACATCTCCTCCCCGCTGATCCTCAACACTGGGGCCCCACAAGGGTGCGTTCTGAGCCCCCTCCTTTCCTCGGCATACACATCACAGACAAACTGAATTGGTCCACTCACACAGACAGCATCGTGAGGAAGGCGCAGCAGCGCCTCTTCAACCTCAGGAGGCTGAAGAAATTCGGCTTGTCACCAAAAGCACTCACAAACTTCTACAGATGCACAATCGAGAGCATCCTGGCGGGCTGTATCACCGCCTGGTATGGCAACTGCACCGCCCTCAACCGTAAGGCTCTCCAGAGGGTAGTGAGGTCTGCACAACGCATCACCGGGGGCAAACTACCTGCCCTCCAGGACACCTACACCACCCGATGCTACAGGAAGGCCATAAAGATCATCAAGGACATCAACCACCCGAGCCACTGCCTGTTCACCCCGCTGTCATCCAGAAGGCGAGGTCAGTACAGGTGCATCAAAGCTGGGACCGAGAGACTGAAAAACAGCTTCTATCTCAAGGCCATCAGACTGTTAAACAGCCACCACTAACATTGAGTGGCTACTGCCAACACACTGTCAATGACACTGACTCTACTCCAGCCACTTTAATCATGGGAATTGATGGGAAATTATGTAAATATATCACTAGCCACTTTAAACAATGCTACCTTATATAATGTTACTTACCCTACATTGTTCATCTCATATGCATACGTTGATACTGTACTCTATATCATCGACTGCATCCTTATGTAATACATGTATCACTAGCCACTTTAACTATGCCACTTGGTTTACATACTTATCTCATATGTATATACTGTACTCGATATCATCTACTGTATCTTGCCTATGCTGCTCTGTACCATCACTCATTCATATATCCTTATGTACATATTCTTTATCCCCTTACACTGTGTATAAGACAGTAGTTTTTTTTTGGAATTGTTAGTTAGATTACTTGCTCGTTATTACTGCATTGTCGGAACTAGAAGCACAAGCATTTCGCTACACTCGCATTAACATCTGCTAACCATGTGTATGTGACAAATAAAATTTGATTTGATTTGATTTGATT
>NC_056437.1:23183074-23192505 GCF_018296145.1 Oncorhynchus tshawytscha
TGTGGCTATGAGAGGTAGTGGGTGACTGTACCTCACAGTGATCTAGTTTAGACCTTGATAGTCAATACACGGGCGCAGATCTCCCTAATTCTTCTTCACAAAAAAGAAACTTGAGGAGGTGGGTGAACGATTTGCCTATAAAATTCCCAGCTGGCCCTGAATCGACGAGTGCCTTATGCTGGGAATGCGGGTAAAATTCAGGAAAAGTGACATACAAAAACATGTGTGCAACAGAGGGCTCTGGGTGAGAATGGTGCCGGCTCACCTGGGGTGCCCTGCCTACTGCTTCGATCCCCAGAGGAAGCAACCCGGCACCGACCAGCAGTGTGACCTCTATGGCCACAGATGGTGCACGAGACGGACCCTCCTCCAGTCTCCATGCGCACAGCACCTCCCAGCTCCATGGTCATCGGAGCGGTGGTGCTAGGGGATGGAGCCAACAGACCCCGCTCTGGACGTCCGTGGGTAGCCAGCAGGTTATCCAACCGAATAGACAGGTCCGCCAGCTGGTCGAAGGTGAGGGTGGTGTCCCTGCAGGCCAACTCCCGATGGACGTCTTTGCGCAAACTTCAGCGATAGTGGTCGATCAGGGCCCTGTCGCTCCATCCCGTGCCGGCGGCCAGGGTCCGAACGTCCATGGCGAACTCCTGGCTGCTCCTTGTCCCCTGCCTCAAATGGTAGAGACGTTCACCCTCCGCTCCACCCTCGGGCGGGTGAAATCCTCGAAATGGTCCAGCGCCGCGTCTCCTTCTACCCACACGGACTTGGCCCACTCCAGGGCTTTCCCTGAGAGGCACGAGACGAGGGAGGACACCTGCTCACGGCCCACAGGAGCCGGGTGGACAATTGCCAGGTAGAGCTCTAGCTGCCATAGGAAACCCTGGCAGCGTGCAGCCGTCCCATCGTACTCCCGGGGAAGGGCGAGATGAATCCCACTGGGACCGGGTGAAGGAGAGGTGAGCAGTGGAGGCCCTGGTTGTGCTGGGAGAGGCGCTGGAGGAACTCCATGTCTCTCCCAGCGGTCCATGGTTTGGCCAATGCGGTCCATGGCGGCGCTGAGATGGTGGATCATTGCCCCTTGCTCCTGGATGTGCTCCTCGACCCTTATACCAGTGGCACCTGCTCCTGCTGACTCCATATGCGTGGTGTGAAATTCTGTCAAGGGGTTGCGTAACTGGTGGCAGGGAAGTCAGACGCAGGAGCGCAAACGGCATAAAAATATAACAGAATATGGATACAATAACCCGATGCACACCAATAAACATGTTCACAAGCACTTACACCAAACAAAGACATGGGGGGAAACAGAGGGTAAAATACACAACAATTAATGAGGGAAATGAAAATCAGGTTTGTAGGAAAACAAGACAAAACAAATGGAAAATGAAAAGTGGATTAACGATGGCTAGAAAACCGGTGACGCCGACCGCCGAACGCTGCCCGAACAAGGAGAGGAAACGAATTAGATGGAAGTCGTGACAACAACACAGAGTTACACATGGAATAAACAAACATACAGTTAATAATACAGTAGAGAAAGTCTATGTACAGTGTGAAAATGAGGTAGGATAAGGGAGCTAAGGCAATAAATAGGCCATGCTGGCGAAGTGATTATAATATAACAATGGAATGGTAGAAGTGCAGAATATGAACGTGCAAGTAGAGATACTGGGGTGTAAAGGAGCAAGATAAATAAAAAAATACAATATGGGGATGAGGTAGTTGGATGGGTGATTTACAGATGGGCTATGTACAGGTGCATTGATCTGTGAGCTGCTCTGAAAGCTGGTGCTTAAAGCTAGTGAGGGAGATATGAGTCTCCAGCTTCAGTGATTTTTGCAGTTTGTTCCAGTCATTGGCAGCAGAGAACTGGAAGGAAAGGCGGCCAAAGGAAGAATTGACTGGGGGTGACCAGTGAGTTACACCTGCTGGAGAGCGTGCTATGGGTGGGTGCTGCTATGGTGACCAGTGAGCTGAGATAAGGCGGGGCTTTACCTAACAGAGACTTGTAGATGACCTGGAACCAGTGTGTTTGGCAGCGAGTATGAAGCGAGGGCCAGCCAACGAGAGCGTACAGGTCGCAGTCTTGGATAGTATATGGGGCTTTGGTGACAAAACAGATGGCACTGTGAAAGACTGCATCCAATTTGTTGAGTAGAGTGTTGGAGGCTAATAACATCGCCGAAGTTGAGGATCGGTAGGATGGTCAGTTTTAAGAGGGTATGTTTGGCAGCATTGAGTGAAGGATGCTTTGTTGGGAAATAGGAAGCCGATTCTAGATTTAATTTTGGATTGGAGATGCTTAATGTGAGTCTGGAAGGAGAGTTTACAGTCTAACCAGACACCTAGGTATTTGAAATTTTCCACATATTCTAAGTCAGAACAGTCCAGAGTAGTGATGTTGGACGGGCGGGCAGGTGCGAGCAGCGATCGCTGAAGAGCATGCATTTAGTTTTACTTGCATATAAGAGAAGTTGAAGCTCGTCTGGCGGTTAGTTAACACAGTGTCCAAAGAAGGGACAGAGGTATACAGAATGGTGTCGTCTGCGTAGAGGTGGATCAGAGAATCACCAGCAGCAAGAGCGACATCATTGATGTATACAGAGAAGAGAGTCGGATTGCATAGCGGAGATGGTACGGTGGGATTCGTAATGGTCGGTAATCTGTTTGTTAACTTGGCTTTCGAAAACCTTAGAAAGGCAGGGTAGGATAGATATAGGTCTGTAACAGTTTGGGTCTAGAGTGTCTCCCCCTTTGAAGAGGGGGATGACCGTGGCAGCTTTCCAATCTTTGGGAATCTCAGATGATACAAAATAGAGGTTGAACTGGCTAGTAATAGGGGTTGCAACAATTTTGGCAGACAATTTTAGAAAGTGAGGGTCCAGATTGTCTAGCCTGGATGATTTCTAGGGGTCCAGATTGTGCAGCTCTTTCAGAACATCAGCTATCTGGATTTGGGTGAAGGAGAAATGGAGGAGGCTTGGGCGAGTTGCTGTGGGGGGTGCAGAGCTGATGATCGGAGTAGGGGTAGCCAGGTGGAAAGCATGGCCAGCCGTAGAAAAATGCTTATTGAAATGATCAATTATTGTGGATTTATAGGTGGTGACAGTGTTTCCTAGCCTCAGTGCAGTGGGCAGCTGGGAGGAGGTGCTCTTATTCTCCATGGACTTTACAGTGTCCAAGAACGTTTTGAGTTTGTGCTACAGGATGCACATTTCTGCTTGAAAAAGTTAACCTTAGCTTTCCTAACTACCTGTGTATATTGGTTCCTAACCTCCCTGAAAAGTTGCATATCACGGGGGCTATTCGATTCTAATGCAGAACGCCACAGGATGTTTTTGTGCTGGTCAAGGGCAGTCAGGTCTGGAGAGAACCAAGGGCTATATCTGTTCCTGGTTCTACATTTTATGAATGGGGCATGCTTATTTACGATGGTGAGGAAGGCACTTTTAAAGAATAACCAGGCATCCTCTACTAACAGGATGAGGTCAATATCCTTCCAGGATAACTGGGCCAGGTTGATGGCCTGCTTGCTTAAGTGATTTAGGGAGTGTTTGACAGTGATGAGGGGTGGTCGATTGACAGCAGATCCATTACGAATGCAGGCAATGAGGCAGTGATCGCTGAGATCTTGGTTGAAAACAGCAGAGGTGTATTTGGAGGGCAAGTTGGTTAGGATGATATCTTATGGGTGCCCAAATGTTTACGGATTTGGGGTTGTACCTGGTGGGTTCATTGATAATTTGTGTGAGATTGAGGGCATCAAGCTTAGATTGTAGGATGGCCGGGGTGTTAAAACCTCTCTAGGATAGGGGGACAGTAGGGTCTCACTTGGCCAAAAGCCAGGGAAAATGCAGAGCGGCAAATTCAAATAAAATTATATAAAAATCAAACTTTCATTAAATCACACATGTAAGATACTAAATTAAAGCTACACTCGTTGTGAATCCAGCCAACATGTCAGATTTTAAAAAGGCTTTTCGGCGAAAGCATAAGATGCTACTATCGGATGATAGCACAATCGTAAACAAAGAGAGTAGCATATTTCAACCCTGCAGGCGCTACACAAAACGCAGAAATAAAATATAAATCATGCCTTACCTTTGACAAGCTTCTTTTGTTGGCACTCCAAAATGTCCCATAAACATCACAAATGGTGCATTTGTTCGATTAACTCTGTCCATATATATCCAAAATGTCCATTTATTTGGCGCGTTTGATCCAGAAAAAAACAGCTTCCAATTTGCGCAAAGTCACTACAAAATATCTCAAAAGTTACCTGTAAACTTTGCCAAAACATTTCAAAATACTTTTGTAATTCAACTTTAGGTATTTTTACACGTTAATAATCGATCAAATTGAAGGCGGGTCTATCTGTTTTCAATAGAGGACGAGAGGAAACTAACGCTACTGTTCTATTCTCGCCCAACTCTCAACAGTGTTACCATTTTCCAAGATGGCCGTACTTCTTCATTGCACAAAGGAATAACCTCAACCAAATTCCAAAGACTGGTGACATCGAGTGGAAGCGGAAGGAACTGCAAACAAGTGCCTAAGAAATATTGTTTTCCCATGAGAACCCATTGAACAGACAGTGACCTAGACTAGTCAAGGACCATATCACCTCCACCCTACCTGACACCCTAGAGCCACTCCAATTTTCTTACTGCCCAAATAGGTCCACAGACGATGCAATCTCAACCACACTGCACACTGCCCTAACCCATCTGGACAAGAGGAATACCTATGTGAGAATGCTGTTCATCGACTACAGCTCGGCCTTTAACACAATAGTGCCCTCCAAGCTCGTCATCAAGCTTGAGACCCTGGGTCTCGACCCTGCCCTGTGCAACTGGGTACTGGACTTCCTGACGGGCCGCCCCCAGGTGGTGAGGGTAGGTAATAACATCACTGGGGCCCCACAAGGGTGCGTTCTGAGCCCTCTCCTGCACTCCCTGTTCACCCACGACTGCGTGGCTATAAACTCCTCCAACTCGATCATCAAGTTTGCGGACGACACTACAGTGTTAGGCTTTATTTCCAACAACGACGAGACGGCCTACAGGGAGGAGATGAGGGCCCTCTGAGTGTGGTGTCAGGAAAATAACCTCACACTCAACGTCAACAAAACAAAGGAGATGATTGTGTTCTTCAGGAAACAGCAGAGGGAGCACCCCCCTATCCACATCGATGGGACAGTAGTGGAGAAGGTAGTACTGTCCAATATAACATACTGTTATTCAATTATTATGTTATGTTATTCTACTGGTAGTTACCCTGAAATAAGGGTAATAATAAATCAAATCTGATTTGCCAAAAGGACAAATTAGCATCAACATGGACATTTTGAGAGTAGTTGGTGCTTTTGATTATCACATTCAACCAATTTCACCATTGGTGGTAAATGCCACTATGCAGCTATGTCCTTACACTAAAAAGCTGTGTCACGCCCCAAGAGAAGTAGGCTCTATAGGCATCACACCACCAGAGGTCAGTATCTGCCTTGTCTTTTAGCAGTTCATCTGGGAGGTTTGTATTGGTAGATTAGTGCAAAAGAAACTCATCATTTTGGATGGACTTTTTCCTACTGCAGTAAGCACAGACAGCAAAATAGCATCTACAAACCCTCAACATACAGTAGTAGTACTGAAAGTATCAGTTTTGAAAAAAGTTCATAAAAACAACCATTCACAAGTAACTATCATATTTGGCAGATGCTTCTCAAACAGACTAGGTCAGCAGACAGTGGACCAATATATCACATTAACCAGCCCAGGAGATGAACTGATTTACATACTATATTATAGGGAGAAATTAGAGGTTTGACAAAGACATCCAACCGCATTTCAACTTCCCCATTCAGAGTGCACAGAAATACCCCCCTCTCAACGTTCTTAGGATGACTGAAATATAGGCTACTGTCTGTTTTGATAGAGGCTCAGAATTGAAACTGTGATTTATCTTGGAGTGACATATGGTGGGTTGTCTATGGGCGCTGATGACACTCGTAAGAGATTGTGATTGAGTCTTCTCTTACCAGCCTCATCCCAGATAACGCTCTCAGAGAATGCTAAGTATCTCATTTGTTGGATTTCAAGTTTGAAATACCAAATATCAGAGACAGTTGTGGACAACTCATAAAATGACTGTTAAATCTTAAATGTCACACACACACAGAGAGAGAGAGAGAGAGAGAGAGAGAGAGAGAGAGAGAGAGAGAGAGAGAGAGAGAGAGAGAGAGAGAGAGAGAGAGAGAGAGAGAGAGAGAGAGAGAGAGAGAGAGAGAGAGAGAGAGAGAGAGAGAGAGAGAGAGAGAGAGAGAGAGAGAGAGAGAGAGAGAGAGAGGGAGAAAGGGGAAAGCTAGCTTTCAAGATGATTTCTGTTATTACCTCCAATGGAATTTACGGAATATGTGGAGCAGAGAAAAATGTATAAAAACACTTTAATTTGATCTCTGTTTCTCAGTCAGTGTAGAGCCTATAAATATGTTCTGGTCATTCTGGTAGTCTCTCTTTCTCGCTCTCTCCTCTCTTTCTCTTTCCCCCACTCTCTCTCATATGCTCGCACACAGGCACGTGCTCAAACAGATTTATCTGAAAACCATGGATGATAGAATCAACCTGTGTGCAGCCTGAATGATGGATATCAGTAAAGAGCATGATGATAATAGGCTCACCTAGCCCATTGACCTAATGTGGCTGATGGGGGGGTTGGATGGGGGAGCGTTGAATCAATCCAAGACACTGTTATCATGATTGGACTCAATTACAGAGATGACAGTGTGGAAGCTAGTTACATGGCTAGCTCAATTCCACTCACTTTGCCACTCATCTCCCTAGCTCATATTCCTGCTATCTGCTCCTTTTCAGAGAGAAAAAGAAAGATCCCTGTGAAATCAATGCATCCATGCTCACTGTGGCCCCGATACAGGCATTATGCAGGCCCACAAACACACTCAGAATACTGTAAACAGGCGCCAGACTCACACACCCTGACACATTGTGCTTCTGATGGCTCAGTTGGTTAGAGCGTGGTGCTTGTAACATCAGAGTTCAGTGGGTGTGATGCCTTCGATAAAAGTGCCTGCTATCCCATTTCACATTAACATGCCCCCAGATCAACCAACTATTCCAACATATCTCACTGAGTCTAAAGTGCTATTACTCTGCTCTTCAGCAACTCTCGTAAAAACCCTCGGCAGGACGGTGTGTAATTAATAATTCAAGCTTTGATACTGTATTACTAATGCACCAGTAATTCATTATACCTATCCCATTCCTCAATAAGAATGACTACACTGAGGAGTACATTATCATAGCAAATTAATACTTTAATATTAAACGAGCAATTTAAAACACGAAGGAACTAATCTAGCGTGTGATTCACCCTAGCCACCCCCTGGGAAACAGAGGCTCAGGATGAACTCTTACTACCTTAACACTCACCGTAACACTCATTTTACAGAGATCATTGTGAAAGTTGACATTGGTTTGGTATTTCAGAGCAAAGGTTGAAAAACACAACAATCGCTAAGAAATGGTAAGGTTAGAGATTTGTTGCAAAATAGCTCCCCAACATCATGTTCATTTAAAGTTATGCCTAGAATCCTGTTATTGTGATTCCGTTTTCTTTAAGTGAAACCCAGCAGTTCTAAAAGCTATAGGAACTCGTATATCTTTCAGCATCAAACCTAAACCAAGCTATCACTTTATAATGTTATAAACTGAGTGTTCTAAACATAAGGAACACCTACTCCTGAGTGGCGCAGCATTCAAGGCACTACCGCATCTCAGTGCTAGAGGAGTCACTACAGACACCCTGGTTCGAATCCAGGCTCTATCACAACTGGCTGGGATTGGGAGTCCCATAGGGCGGCGCACAATTGACCCAGCGTTGTCCGGGTTTGTCTGGTGTAAGCTGTCATTGTAAATAAGAATTTGTTCTTAACTTACTTGCCTAGTTAAATAAAGGTAAAATAAAAAGTTTCACGACAGGATGAATCCAGGTAAAAGCTATCATCCCATATTGATGTCACTTGTTAAATCCACTTCAACCAGTGTTGACGAAGGGGAGGAGACAGGTTAAAGAACGATTTTTGCCTTGAGACAACTGAGACATGGATTGTGTATGTGTTCCATTCAAAGGGTGAATGGGCAAGACAAAATATTGAATTGCTCTTGAACGGGGTATGGTAGTAGGTGCCAGGCACACCAGTTTGAGTATGTCAGTTGGAGCTCGGAGCCTAAGATTTTCACTGTACCCTGCAATCACACCTGCAACCCTGTACATGTGACTATTAAACAATCTGAATCTCTTAAGCTGAAGAATTGCAACACTGCTGGGTTTTTCATGATCAACAGTTTCCTGTGTGTATCGAGAGTGGTCAACCTCCAAAAGGACATCCAGCCAACTTGACACAACTGTGGAAAGCATTGGAGGCAACATGGGCCAGCATCTCTGTGGAACGCTTTTGTCACCTTGTAGTGCGTATGCCCCAATGAATTGAGACTGTTCTGAGGACAAAAGGAAGTGTAACTCAAAATTAGAAAGGTGTTTTTAATGTTTGTAAACTCAGTGTTCAGTATATTGCTACCCCTGGTGAATCATCACACACTCGTTTAAAATGGGATTTACAGCTATGAATATTAAGAAAAAAAAGTAAAATATTTTCCAACATAGAAATGGAAATAATCTATGAATGTCGTTGAACAGATAATTATGAAATATTAAACGTTTCAGACTTATACAAATATTATTTGTTGTCTCAATTCCTCCTTGTATTGCTCTTTCAATCAGACATTCTCTCTCACTCCTCTTTCCTACTCAGTAGGTAGCTTTAAACACATACTCATTATGCCCTGCAATTTAATTGAAAATATATTTACCAAAATTTGATTAGTTTATAAATAAGATTCTACGAAGCTAATCGGGGGTTGGATAATTTCTAGGCATTTCACTGGATACCCATAGAGGGAATTTTCAGATCTGCCAGTGGGATGATAGGTTCTTAGAGAAGGGATTATGTGATAGTGTTTATACGACTACACTATGCAGTACATATGCAGTACTTACACACATTAGTCTGTGTGGGTTGGTTTGACGATATAAGATCAGCCTTATGGAGTACCCAGATGACAGGAGAAGATAAGGTAATGATTCCTATTCTGTCTCTGAATTATTACTGAATTAGACGGACCAAATTAAACCCTAAATTAATAAAATAAGACTCAGAATGCATGACTGCATGTATGTCCACTTTCCTGCATGGCAGACAATGTGTATATTGTTCCGTAGTCCCAGAATATCACACATCAAGTAGTGATGTCATACATTAGAGATGCCCACAGGTGTCAAACCCAAACCCAGTACATGACATCTCTCCCTTTCTGGAAGATAAACGTTCAACTGTGATAACAAACCTAGGACTTGGG
>NC_056437.1:23192605-23196723 GCF_018296145.1 Oncorhynchus tshawytscha
ACCTTTCATGTGAGCACGCCAGACCGAGGCTGTGGCACTCTGCCAGACCACTCTCTCAAAGAGCTCTTATGAGCCCCCTCCTTTAGAGTAAAATCCTCAAAACAGTTTCTAAATACTGTTGACATCTAGTGGAAGCCTTAGGAAGTGAAACATAACTAATATCCCACTGTATCTTCAATAGGGACTGAGTTGAAAAACTACAAACCTCAGATTTCCCACTTCCTGGTTGGATTTCTTTTCAGGTTTTTGCCTGCCATATGAGTTCTGTTATACTCACATACATCATTCAAACAGTTTGGAAACTTCAGGAGTATTTGTCTATACGAATCTACTAATAAGTTGCATATCTTAGCTTCTGGGCCTGAGTAGCGAGCCCCGGTTTACTCCTGGGCATATTCATCCATATCTACTAATTATATGCACATTCTAGCTACGGCTGAGTAGTGAGCAGCTTCATTTGGGCACGTTTTTCATCCAATATTCCCAATACTGCCCCCTACCCCAAGAGTTTGAACTGTCTTTGCCTAGATAAATTAAGGTAATATGTGTGTGTTGCTCCTTGTTAACAATAATTTAATAAAGTGTTTGATTGCTTGAAGAATTATCCAAGTCTCTCCCATTCTTTAGAACTTCAATGACAGTATTCACATCCCAAAAGAAATATAAAGTTAGCTAAAGTAGATAAGATCGGCATCTGAGTGGCGCATTGATCTAAGGCACTGCATCGCAGTGCTAGCTCCGTCACTACAGATCCTGGTTCGATCCCAGGCTGTTTCGCAGCCGTCCGCAACGGGGAGACCCATGAGGCGGCACACAATTAGACCAGCTTCATCCAGCTGGGTTGTACTTGTCCCATCATGCTCTAGCAACTCCTGTGGCAGGCCCAGTGCACGCTGACACTGTCGCCAGGTGTACAGTGTTTTCTCAGACACATTGGTGTGACTGGCTTCCGGGTTAAGCGAGCATTGTTTCAAGAAGCAGTGTGTCTTGGTGGGGTCGTGTTTCAGATGACGCACTGCTCTCGACTTTCACTTCTCCCAGTCCATATGGGAATTATAGCGATGGCAGAAGACTGTAACTACCAATTGGACATCACAAAAAGGTGTAAAAAAATGAAATAAATAGAAAAGTAGATAAGATCTTGCTCCGATGGAAAGGAAATACCTGCCTAATGACTTGTTTAAAAAAATATTCAGTCTTATTTGGAATGGCAAACTAAATTAAATAGGGCTATTTATATAACGGATATAAACTCGAGGGGGAAGAAATGATTAAATATGAAAGCATTAGACCTCTAACTAAAGGCTTCAGTCATACAAAAGCTACCAAACTGGTTATCTAGCAGGTTAGTAGGAATGGCTCACCCCGTGTTCAAGAATGGTCTTTTTTCCCTTTATTCAGATTACAACCTCTCACTTTCGGCTATTTGAAAATGAAATCTACAAAATATTTATTTAAACAAGTCATAGAAAATTGGTTACAATTTTCTATTTAATCCATCAGAAATGACAGAACAAATATTATGGTTAAACTCCAATACACTAATTGATAGAGAAAAAAAAAACAAGTTTAAAACGGTATAATCTTTGTCAATTATATGATAAATAGGACTGGTGGAGTTGTCACACACGCAACAGGCAAAAATATATGGAAATGTCTGCCCAAAATTACCGCAACAATGTAAGAGACAAGTGTAAGGGGAAGAAAGTAAGGAACTTGTCTGTCAGCCCTGCATTACATACCAAAATTGGGTAAAGAAAATTGTGATAAATAAAAAGTTAGTTTAAAAAAAAAAAATACTAGTTTAATTTAAGGCCAAAAACATGGTTGGGAAGAGATTCTTTATGTACCGATTCCATGGCACATGATTTATGAACTGCTAAAAAATGTATCTAGGGTCATATTGTGTATGTCACGAATCCCGACGAAGATGGTCCCCCTTCCTGTTCGGGCGGCGCTTGGCGGTCGTCGTCGCCGGCCTACTAGCTGCCATTTCCCTTTTTTGTTTCTGTTAGTTTGGTCTGATTGGTTACACCTGTTTTGAGTTTAGTTTTCTTTGTGGGCTATTTAAGGGCACTAGGCCCGCTGGCTATTGTGCGGGCATGTTTTCTGTTCATGGTGTTGGATTATTTGTGGATTCTATTTTTCCGGACAGTTTAGTCCTGTTTGTTTGGACTGGTTATTTCATGCACCCTTGTGTTTGGCATGTCCGTTTTTCACTGTCTTTGAATAAAGATCCACATTCGGAACTAAACCTGCTCTCTGTGCCTGACTCCTCCACCCTAGAAGCCTTCACAGTGTAAGAGTTTTTCCACTTGATACAACCATCCTAACTTTTGCTGCAAAGATACAGATTCATTAGATAATTTGTTTTGGTACACTACATATGTAGCTTGTTTTTTGTCGCACGTTTAGCAGTTAACTTTGCAAATTGCACTGCTGTGTCCTAGTCAGTCCATCAATAATATAAAAATCTTCGCAAATATGTTTATTTAACTTACAATCTGTAGAAACTATGAGAATAGAAGGGTTCAGAACTTTTGTGAAACATCACAGCAGCGTTGAAAAATATATGGCAACTGGATGGTGTTCAGAGATAGATGGGAAGGGTTAAGGATAGCTAAAGAATGGGACAAAAACAAACAAGATATAACTAATGTAAAATACTGTGTCCGTAAAATATATATAGTATGTATAAACTGGAAGTAGAAGCCTAAGTGTTGTTGTCTAATAGTCTACTCCAATTAGGGAGGATTGTAGGGTTAGGTTTTAAAAATAAAGTAAAATGTATTGTAAAAAATGTAAACAACTATATATATATATATATATATATATATATATATATATATATATATATATATATATATCAAAATGTTAAACAATTTTAAATATATTTTAGATTCTTCAAAATAGCCTGGATGACAGCTTTGTACACTCTTGGCATTCTCTCAACCAGCTTCATCTGTAATGCTTTTCCCTGACAGTCTTGAAGGAGTTCCCGCATATGTTGAACACTTGGTGGCTGCTTTTCCTTCACTCTGCGATTCAACTCATCCCGAACCATCTTAATTGGATTGAGGTCAGGGGATTGTGGGAGGCCTGGTCATCTGATGTAGCACTCCATCACTCTCCTTTGTCAAATAGTCCTTACACAGCCTGGAGGTGTGTTGGCTCATTGTCCTGTTGAAAACAGCATATCTGTCACGATCGGCCGTAAGACCATTCAGACCAAAGCGCAGCGGATTGGTTCCACATGTTTATTGACATGAAACACACAAAACAATAAACCGCAAACGATACGTGAAGCTATGGCGTGCTCACAGGCAACTACACACAAACACGATCCCACAAAACACAGTAGGGATATGGCTGCCTAAATATGATCCCCAATCAGAGACAACGATAAACAGCTGCCTCTGATTGGGAACCATACCGGGCCAAAATAGAAATAAACACACTAGATCACCCACCCTAGTCACACCCCCGACCTAATCAAAATAGAGATAAAAAGGCTCTCTATGGTCAGGGTGTGATAATATTGCTGCAAAATGCTGTGGTAGCCATGCTGGTTAAGTGTGCTTTGAATTTGAAAAGAAATCACTGATAGTGCCACCAGCAAAGCACCCCCCACACCATCACACCTTCTCTCCATGCTTCACCGTGGGAATCACACATGAGATCATCCATTCACCTACTCTTCATCTCACAAAGACACACCAATCATTTCATTTGGACTCATCAGACCAAAGGACAGATTTCCACCGGAATAATGTCCATTGCTCGGGTTTCTTGGCCCAAGCAAGTCTAACTTTGTTGTTAGTGTCCTTTAGTAGTGGTTTCTTTGCAGCAATTCGACCACGAAGGCCTGATTCACGCATTCTCCTCTTCACAGCTGATGTTGAGATGAATTTGTTACTTGAACTCTATGAAGCATTTATTTGGGCTGAAATTTCTGGTTTGTCACCGATTTACACAAACATCTGACTCGAACACCATGATCCAGAATCTGTTGGATGCTGGATTGGGGCGGTACTGTTTTTGGACAGTTTGCACATTGGGATCAAAATTATTGTTAATTAATATCATTACCCCTTTTGACTTTCTTTGACTATGGGAGA
>NC_056437.1:23196823-23207417 GCF_018296145.1 Oncorhynchus tshawytscha
TAAACAGCTGTCCTTGAAACAGTCTTGATATGTTCGTCAAAAGAGAGATCAGGGTCCAGAATAACGCCGAGGTCCTTCACAGTTTTGTTTGAGACGACTGTACAACCATCAAGATTAATTGTCAGATTCAACAGAAGATCTCTTTGTTTCTTGGGACCTAGAACAAGCATCTCTGTTTTGTCTGAGTTTAAAAGTAGAAAGTTTGCAGCCATCCACTTCCTTATGTCTGAAACACAGGCTTCTAGTAAGGGCAATTTTGAGGCTTCACCATGTTTCATTGAAATGTACAGCTGTGTGTCATCCTCATAGCAGTGAAAGTTAACATGTCATTCAAGTTTTTGAATGACATTCCCAAGAGGTAAAATATATAGTGAAAACAATAGTGGTCCTAAAACGGAACCTTGAAGAACACCAACATTTACAGTTGATTTGTCAGAGGACAAACCATTCACAGAGACAAACTGATATATTTACGACAGATAAGATCTAAACCAGGCCAGAACTTGTCCGTGCAGACCAATTTGGGTTTCCAATCTCTCCAAAAGAATGTGGTGATCGATGGTATCAAAAGCAGCACTAAGGTCCAGGAGCACGAGGACAGATGCAGAGCCTCGGTCTGACGCCATTATTTACCACCTTCACAAGTGCAGTCTCGGTGCTATGTTGGAGTCTAAAACCAGACTGAAGCATTTTGTATACATTGTTTGTCTTCAGGAAGGCAGTGAGTTGCTGCGCAACAGGTTTTTCAAAATGTTTTGAGAGGAATGGAAGATTCGATATAGGCCAATAGTTTTTTATATTTTCTGGGTCAAGTTTTGGCTTTTTCAAGAGAGGCTTTATTACTGCCACGTTTAGTGAGTTTGGTGCACATCCGGTGGATAGAGAGCCATTTATTATGTTCAACATAGGAGGGCCAAGCACAGGAAGCCGCTCTTTCAGTAGTTTAGCTGGAATAGGGTCCAGGATGCAGCAAGAAGGTTTAGAGGCCATGATTATTTTCATCATTGTGTCAAGCGGTCTGAATACTTTCTGAATGCATAGTATATATAGGGCAAATTTGAGTACAATTTAGTAGTCTAAAACTATCTATGTTACAAAAATCAGTTCGCATGTGGGAAGTTTCTGACGTTCAGGAAATGGCAGTTAAAGACAAGTACGTCATCAGAGCACAACGTATGTTTGTTGTTGTTGAAGGCTGTTGAACGCTGTCTAATGCCGAAACCTGAAATAAAGACCTTGGTTTAAAAGCTGACAATTTTTTTCTATGACAGCGTTTTTATATACTTTTATTTTATTTTGAATCATGCGGCTCTGTTGGGCTAAATTGCTGGGAGCGCCGCTGCTATCTGTTCCTGGATCCTGACAGATTCCGTATAGGGGGAGAGACGCAAAAGCCCAGCTAGCCTAGCTGGCTCGGCGGACTCAAATGGAGGCCGCTATTGAACGTTTTCAGCATTGCTGGAGTTGTGTTTACTTTGCTTTGTTCCAGGACAATGTGGACCGTGCTGACTTTCAATGTAGCAACTGCTTGCAGAGGATGACAGGAGCAAAGTAGCTACTCTTAGCAACTCGCCGACAAAGTTCAAGAAGGCATCCTCTGGCAATGGGGGTCTTCATCGAGATGTAGAGCACATAACTGACTGGCTAGAAACAGCTTTGCCACCCTGTGTCCAGAGGTTCCGGGCGCCTTCCTCCTTGGTGGCTTCCCAATCAAGATCGGATCCAGAGGTACCTGCGTCTTTGTCCTCGGTTCTGTCTCCCTCTCCGATGGATTCTACCTCGGGTTCAGGTTCTCGGTGCTCCCAGCCTCACCAGACCGCGAGGCTGCCTGAGAGACCGGCCCATTCAACATCACCAGCTGTCATCATAGGCAGCTCTATGGTGAGAAACATCTCAGTCCCCAAGGCAAAAACCCTGTACTACCAAGGAGCACGAGTACAGGACATAACAAGACTGCTTCCGACTGTTCTACCACAGATGCCGGGAGCTGACATATTAACTCTGGCAGCCCAACTGATTGGCAAACCTACTGCAAATTCAGAAATCATGTGACTAAACTAAATTAAAATAAACTACACTATGAATCAAAGATGAATTATACAAAGAATGAATGTAAAAATATTTGGGGCACCTTAAATAATATTAGGGGAAAAAGATGGCACATTCATAAAAAAAACACTGATTTTGCAAACTACTTTAATGATATTTTCATTGGCAAGATAAGCGAACTTAGGGATGACATGCCAGCAACAAACGCTGACACTACACATCCAAGTATATTCGACCAAATTATGAAAGACAAGAATTGTACTTTTGAATTCCTTAAAGTCAGTGTGGAAAAGGTGAAAAAATATTGTTGTCTATCATCAATGAATAGCTACCGGGGTCTGACAAGCTGGACGGAAAATTACTGAGGATAATAGCAGATGATATTGCCACTCCTATTTGCCACATCTTCAATTTAAGCCTACTAGAGAGCGTGTAACCTCATGCCTGGGGGAAGCTAAAGTTATTCCGCTACCCAAGAATAGTAAAGCCCCCTTTACTGATTCAAATAGCCGACCAATAGGCCTGTTATCAACCCTTAGTAAACTTCTGGAAAAAATGGTGTTTGACCAGATACAATGCTATTTTACAGTAAACAAATTGTCAAACGAATTTCAGCATGCTTAAAGGGAAGGACACTCAACAAGCACAGCACTTACACAAATAACTGATGATTGGCTGAGAGAAATTGATGACAAAATGGTTGTGGGGGCTTTTTATTTGATTTATTTCAGGTAGGCCAGTTGAGAACAAGTTCTCATTTACAACTGCTACCTGGCCAAGATAAAGCAAAGCAGTGCGACACAAACAACAACACAGAGTTACACATGGAATAAACAAGTGTACAGTCAATAACACAATAGACAAAAGATAGTCTATATGCAGTGTGTGCAAATGGTGTGAGGATGTAAGGCAATAATTAGGCCATAGTAGTGAAGTAATTACAATATAGAAAATTAACACTGGAGTGATAGATGAGTAGATGGTGATGTGCAAGTAGAAATAATGGTGTGCAAAAGAGCAGAAAAGTAAATAAAAACAATATGGGGATGAGGTAGGTAGATTGGGTGGGCAATTTACAGATGGGCTATGTACAGCTGGAGCTATCAGTTAGCTGCTCTGATAGCTGATGTTTAAAGTTAGTGAGGGAAATATAAGTCTCCAGCTTCAGCGATTTTTGCGATGTTTTCCAGTCATTGACAGCAGAGAACTGGAAGGAAAGGTGGCCAAAGGGGTGTTGGCTTTGGGGATGACCAGTGAGATATACCTGCTGGAGCGTGTGCTACGGGTGGGTGTTGTTATCGTGACCAGTGAGCTGAGATAAGGCGGAGCTTTACCTAGCATAGACTTATAGATGACCTGGAGCCAGTGGGTCTGGCAATGAATATGTAGCGAGGGCCAGCCGACTAGAGCATCTAGGTGGCAGTGGTGGGTGGTATAAGGGGCTTTGGTGACAAAACGGATGGCAATGTGATAGACTGCATCCAGTTTGCTGAGTAGAGTATTGGTAGCTGACATTGCCGAAGTCGAGGATCGGTAGGATAGTCAGTATTACGAGGGTATGTTTGGCGACGTGAGTGAAGGAGGCTTTGTTTGCAAAATAGGATGCTGATTCTAGATTTGATCTTGGATTGGAGATGTTTAATATGAGTCTGGAAGGAGAGTTTTGCAGTCTAGCCAGACACCTAGTTATTTGTA
Organism: Oncorhynchus tshawytscha; assembly: GCF_018296145.1. Lineage (NCBI taxonomy): Eukaryota > Metazoa > Chordata > Actinopteri > Salmoniformes > Salmonidae > Oncorhynchus > Oncorhynchus tshawytscha. Next base: position 23,200,568 of record NC_056437.1, read on the forward strand.
GTTGTCCACATAATCTAAGTCAGAACCGTCCAGAAAATTGATGCTGGTCGGGTGGGCGGGTGCGGGCAGCAAACGGTTGAAAAGCATGCATTTGGTTTTACTAAAGATTAACAGCAGTTGGAGGTCACGGAAGGAGTGTTGTATGGCATTGAAGCTCGTTTGGAGGTCAGTTAACACAGTGTCCAAAGAAGGGCCAGATGTATACAGAATGGTGTCGTCTGCAGTCTGAGGTGGATCAAGGAATCACCCGCAGCAAGAGCGACATCGTTGATATATACAGAGACGGGAGTCGTCCTGGGAATTGAACCCTATGGCACCCCCATAGAGACTGCCAAAGGTCCGGACAGCAGGCCCACCGGTTTGACACCCTGAAATCTGTCTGAGAAATAGTTGGTGAACCAAGCGAGGCAATCATTAGAGAAACCATGGCTATTGAGTCAACGGTAAGACTACGGTGATTGACTGAGTCGAAAGCCTTGGCCAGGTCGATGAAGACGGCTGCACTGCACTGTATTTTATCGATGGCAGTTATGTTATCGTTTAGGACCTTGAGCGTTGCTGAGGTGCACCCGTAACCAGCTTGAAAACCGGATTGCACAGCGGAGAAGGCACGGTGGGTTTCGAAATGGTCTGTGATCTGTTTTTTAACTTGGCTTTCGAAGACTTTAGACAGGCAGGGCAGGATGGATATATGTCTATAACAGTTTGGGTCTAGAATGTCACCACCTTTGAAGAGCGGGATAACCGCGGCAGCATTCCAATCTTTAGGGATCTCGGACGATACGAAAGAGAGGTTGAACAGACTGGTAATAGGGGTTGCAAAAATTGCGGTGGATAATTTTAGAAAGAGAGGGTCCAGATTGTCTAGCCCAGCTGATTTCTACGGGTCCAGGTTTTGCAGCTCTTTCAGAACATTGTAGCTGCGGTGGATGCCGAGCAGTTGGCCGGGGTTGGGGTAGCCAGGAAAAAAATCATTCCCAGCCGTAGAGAAATGCTTATTGAAATTCTCGATTATCGTGGATTTATCGGTGCTGACAGTGTTACCTAGCCTCAGTGCAGTGGGCAGCTGGGAGGAGGTGCTATTGTTCTCCATGGATTTCACAGTGTCCCAAAACTTTTTGGAGTTAGAGCTACTGGATGCAAATTTCTGTTTGAAAAAGCTAGCCTTTACTTTCCTGACTGACTGCGTGTGTTTGTTCCTGACTTCGCTGAAAAGTGATCACGGGGACTATTCGATGCCAGTGCAGTCTGCCACAAGATGTTTTTGTGCTGGTCGAGGGCAGTAAGTTCTGGAGTGAACCAAGGGCTATATCTGTTCTTAGTTCTACAGTTTGTCTTGTTAGACTTCAATGTGGATTTTGAAATTATCAATCATGGTCTGCTGCTGGAAAAACGTATGTGTTATGGCTTTCCACCCCCTGCTAGAATGTGGATAAAGAGTACTTGTCTAACAGAACACAGACTGTGTTCTTTAATGGAAGACTCTCTAATATAATACAGTTAGAATCAGGAATTCCCCATGGTAGCTGTTTAGGCCCTTTGCTTTTTTCAATTTTCACTAAATCAAATCAAATTTTATTTGTCACATACACATGGTTAGCAGATGTTAATGCGAGTGTAGCAAAATGCTTGTGCTTCTAGTTCCGACAATGCAGTAATAATCCAACAAGTAATCTAACTAACAATTCCAAGAATATGTACATAAAGATATATGAATGAGTGATGGTACAGAACAGCTTAGGCAAGATACAGTAGATGGTATCGAGTACAGTATATACATATGAGATGAGTATGTAAACAAAGTGGCATAGTTAAAGTGGCTAGTGATACATGTATTACATAAGGATGCAGTAGATGATATAGAGTACAGTATATACGTATACATATGAGATGAATAATGTAGGGTATGTAAACATTATATTAGGTAGCATTGTTTAAAGTGGCTAGTGATATATTTCACATCATTTCCCATCAATTCCCATTATTAAAGTGGCTGGAGTTGAATCAGTGTGTTGGCAGCAGCCACTCAATGTTAGTGGTGGCTGTTTAACAGTCTGATGGCCTTGAGATAGAAGCTGTTTTTCAGTCTCTCGGTCCCAGCTTTGATGCACCTGTACTGACCTCGCCTTCTGGATGATAGTGGGGTGAACAGGCAGTGGCTCGGGTGGTTGTTGTCCTTGATGATCTTTTTGGTTTTCCTGTAACATCGGGTGGTGTAGGTGACCTGGAGGGCAGGTAGTTTGTCCCCGATGATGCGTTGTGCAGACCTCACTACCCTCTGGAGAGCCTTACGGTTGTGGGCGGAGCAGTTGCCGTACCAGGCGGTGATACAGCCCGCCAGGATGCTCTCGATTGTGCATCTGTAGAAGTTTGTGAGTGCTTTTGGTGACAAGCCGAATTGCTTCAGCCTCCTGAGGTTGAAGAGGCGCTGCTGCGCCTTCTTCACGATGCTGTCAGTGTGAGTGGACCAATTCAGTTTGTCTGTGATGTGTATGCCGAGGAACTTAAAACTTACTACCCTCTCCACTACCGTTCCATCGATGTGGATAGGGGGGTGTTCCCTCTGCTGTTTCCTGAAGTCCACAATCATCTCCTTAGTTTTGTTGATGTTGAGTGTGAGGTTATTTTCCTGACACCACACTCCGAGGGCCCTCACCTCCTCCCTGTAGGCCGTCTCGTTGTTGTTGGTAATCAAGCCTACCACTGTTGTGTCGTCCGCAAACTTGATGATTGAGTTGGAGGCGTGCGTGGCCACGCAGTCGTGGGTGAACAGGGAGTACAGGAGAGGGCTCAGAACGCACCCTTGTGGGGCCCCAGTGTTGAGGATCAGCGGGGTGGAGATGTTGTTGCCTACCCTCACCACCTGGGGGCGGTCCGTCAGGAAGTCCAGTACCCAGTTGCACAGGGCGGGGTCGAGACCCAGGGTCTCGAGCTTGATGACGAGCTTGGAGGGTACTATGGTGTTGAATGCTGAGCTGTAGTCGATGAACAGCATTCTCACATAGGTATTCCTCTTGTCCAGATGGGTTAGGGCAGTGTGCAGTGTGGTTGAGATTGTATCGTCTGTGGACCTATTTGGGCGGTAAGCAAATTGGAGTGGGTCTAGGGTGTCAGGTAGGGTGGAGGTGATATGGTCCTTGACTAGTCTCTCAAAGCACTTCATGATGACGGAAGTGAGTGCTACGGGGCGGTAGTCATTTAGCTCAGTTACCTTAGCTTTCTTGGGAACAGGAACAATGGTGGCCCTCTTGAAGCATGTGGGAACAGCAGACTGGTATAGGGATTGATTGAATATGTCCGTGAACACACCGGCCAGCTGGTCTGCGCATGCTCTGAGGGCGCGGCTGGGGATGCCGTCTGGGCTTGCAGCGTTGCGAGGGTTAACCCGTTTAAATGTTTTACTCACCTCGGTTGCAGTGAAGGAGAGTCCGCATGTTTTCGTTGCAGGCCGTGTCAGTGGCACTGTATTGTCCTCAAAGCGGGCAAAAAAGTTATTTAGTCTGCCTGGGAGCAAGACATCCTGGTCCGTGACTGGGCTGGTTTTCTTCTTGTAGTCCGTGATTGACTGTAGACCCTGCCACATACCTCTTGCGTCTGAGCCGTTGAATTGAGATTCTACTTTGTCTCTATACTGACGCTTAGCTTGTTTGATAGCCTTGCGGAGGGAATAGCTGCACTGTTTGTATTCGGTCATGTTACCAGTCACCTTGCCCTGATTAAAAGCAGTGGTTCGCGCTTTCAGCTTCATGCGAATGCTGCCATCAATCCACGGTTTCTGGTTAGGGAATGTTTTAATCGTTGCTATGGGAACAACATCTTCAACGCACGTTCTAATGAATTCACACACCAAATCAGCGTATTCGTCAATGTTGTTATCTGACGCAATACGAATCATATCCCAGTCCACGTGATGGAAGCAGTCTTGGAGTGTGGAATCAGCTTGGTCGAACCAGCGTTGGACAGACCTCAGCGTGGGATATTCTTGTTTTAGTTTCTGTCTGTAGGCAGGGATCAGCAAAATGGAGTCGTGGTCTGCTTTTCCGAAAGGAGGGCGGGGCAGGGCCTTATATGCGTCGCGGAAGTTAGAGTAACAATGATCCAAGGTTTTTTCAGCCCTAGTTGCGCAATCGATATGCTGATACAATTTAGGGAGTCTTGTTTTCAGATTAGCCTTGTTAAAATCCCCAGCTACAATGAATGCAGCCTCAGGATGTATAGATTCCAGTTTGCAAAGAGTCAAATAAAGTTTGTTCAGAGCCATCGATGTGTCTGCTTGGGGGGGAATATATTCGGCTGTGATTATAATCGAAGAGAATTCTCTTGGTAGATAATGCGGTCGACATTTGATTGTGAGGAATTCTAAATCAGGTGAACAGAAGGATTTGACTTCCTGTATATTTCTGTGATCACACCACGTCTCGTTAGCCATAAGGCATACGCCCCCGCCCCTCTTCTTACCAGAAAGATGTTTGTTTCTGTCGGCGCGATGCGTGGAGAAACCCGCTGGCTGCACCGCCTCCGATAGCGTCTCTCCAGTGAGCCATGTTTCCGTGAAGCAAAGAACGTTACAGTCTCTGATGTCCCTCTGGAAAGCTACCCTTGCTCGGATTTCATCAACCTTGTTGTCAAGAGACTGGACATTGGCGAGAAGAATGCTAGGGAGTGGTGCACGATGTGCCCGTCTCCGGAGTCTGACCAGAAGACCGCCTCGTTTCCCTCTTTTACGGAGTCGTTTTTTTGGGTCGCCGGCTGGGATCCATTCCGTTGTCCTGGTTGAAAGGCAGAACACAGGATCCGCTTCGTGAAAATCATATTCTTGGTCGTACTGATGGTGAGTTGACGCTGATCTTATATTCAGTAGTTCTTCTCGACTGTATGTAATGAAACCTAAGATGACCTGGGGTACTAATGTAAGAAATAACACGTAAAAAAAACAAAAAACTGCATAGTTTCCTAGGAACGCGAAGCGAGATGGCCATCTCTGTCGGCGCCGGAAGTACAATGCCACTAACTTTGAGTAAAGGCAGAGTGTCTATGTAGTTAGTTTCAGAGTGGGTGGCAAGGAATAAGTTAGCCCTAAATATTTCTAAAACTAAAAGCATTGTATTTGGAACAAAACACTCAACTAAAATGTGTAATAAATTATGTGAAAATTAAGCTAATTGAGATGACTAAATGGCTTGGAGTAACCCTAGATGGTAAACTCAAATCAAATCAAATGTATTTATATAGCCCTTCGTACATCAGCTGATATCTCAAAGTGCTGTACAGAAACCCAGCCTAAAACCCCAAACAGCAAGCAATGCAGGTGTAGAAGCACGGTGGCTAGGAAAAACTCCCTAGAAAGGCCAAAACCTAGGAAGAAACCTAGAGAGGAACCAGGCTATGTGGGGTGGCCAGTCCTCTTCTGGCTGTGCCGGGTGGAGATTATAACAGAACATGGCCAAGATGTTCAAATGTTCATAAATGACAAGCATGGTCGTATAATAATAAGGCAGAACAGTTGAAACTGGAGCAGCAGCACGGTCAGATGGACTGGGGACAGCAAGGAGTCATCATGTCAGGTAGTCCTGGGGCATGGTCCTAGGGCTCAGGTCCTCCGAGAGAGAGAAAAAAAGAGAGAATTAGAGAGAGCATATGTGGGGTGGCCAGTCCTCTTCTGGCTGTGCCGGGTGGAGATTATAACAGAACATGGCCAAGATGTTCAAATGTTCATAAATGATCAGCATGTTCGAATAATAAGAAGGCAGAACAGTGGAAACTGGAGCAGCAGCACGGCCAGGTGGACTGGGGACAGCAAGGAGTCATCATGTCAGGTAATCCTGGGGCATGGTCCTAGGACTCAGGTCCTCTGAGAGACAGAAGGAGAGAATTAGAGAAGGCACACTTAGATTCACACAGGACACCGAATAGGACAGGAGAAGTACTCCAGATATAACAAACTGACCCTAGCCCCCCGACACATAAACTACTGCAGCATAAATACTGGAGGCTGAGACAGGAGGGGTCAGGAGACACTGTGGACCCATCCGAGGACACCCCCGGACAGGGCCAAACAGGAAGGATATAACCCCACCCACTTTGCCAAAGCACAGCCCCCACACCACTAGAGGGATATCTTCAACCACCAACTTACCATCCTGAGACAGGGCCGAGTATAGCCCCTTCCAGGGACGGCATGAGAGAGCCCCAGTAAGCCAGTGACTCAGCCCCTGTAATAGGGTTAGAGGCAGAGAATCCCAGTGGAAAGAGGGGAACCGGCCAGGCAGAGACAGCAAGGGCGGTTCGTTGCTCCAGAGCCTTTCCGTTCACCTTCCCACTCCTGGGCCAGACTACACTCAATCATATGACCCACTGAAGAGATGAGTCTTCAGTAAAGATTTAAAGGTTGAGACCGAGTTTGCGTCTCTGACATGGGTAGGCAGACCGTTCCATAAAAATGGAGCTCTATAGGAGAAAGCCCTGCCTCCAGCTGTTTGCTTAGAAATTCTAGGGACAATTAGGAGGCCTGCGTCTTGTGACCGTAGCGTACGTGTAGGTATGTAGAGATAGGTAGGAGCAAGCCCATGTAATGCTTTGTAGGTTAGCAGTAAAACCTTGAAATCAGCCCTTGCTTTGACAGGAAGCCAGTGTAGAGAGCCTAGCACTGGAGTAATATGATCAAATTTTTTGGTTCTAGTCAGGATTCTAGCAGCCGTATTTAGCACCAACTGAAGTTTATTTAGTGCTTTATCCGGGTAGCCGGAAAGTAGAGCATTGCAGTAGTCTAACCTAGAAGTGACAAAAGCATGGATTAATTTTTCTGCATAATTTTTGGACAGAAAGTTTCTGATTTTTGCAAAGTTACGTA
>NC_056437.1:23207517-23212512 GCF_018296145.1 Oncorhynchus tshawytscha
TGTGCTAATCAAGTCATATAATTAGATGCATGGACTCATTGTGTGGAATAATAGTTTTTTACATGATTTTTAAATGACTACCTCATCTCTGTACCCCACACATACAATTATCTGTAAGGTCCTCAGTCGCACAGTGAATTTCAAACACAGATTCAACCCCAAAGACCAGGAAGATTTTCCAATGCCTAGCAAAGAAGGGCACTTATTGGTAGATGGGTAAAAATACATATCCTTTGAGCATGGTGAAGTTATTAATTATACTTTGGATGGTGTATCAATACACCTAGTCACAACAGAGATACAGGCGTCCATCCTAACTCACTTGACGGACAGGAAGGAAACCACTCAGGGATTTCACAATGAGGCCAATGGGGACTTTATAACAGTTATGATAGGAGAAAACTGAGGATGGATCAACACCATTGTAGTTACTCCACAATACAAACATAAATGACAGAGTGGAAAGAAGGAAGCCTGTACAAAATAAAAACATTCTGAAACATGCATCCTGTTTGCAATAACTAAAGAAAAACTGCAAGACATTTAGCAAAGAAATGTACTTTATGTCTTGAATACAAAGCATTATGTTTGGGGCAAAATCCAACACAACACATCACTGAGTACCCCACTTCATATTTTCAAGCATGGTGATGGCACCATCATGTTTTGGGTGTGCTTGACATTGCGAAGAACTAACGAAGTTTTTGACTTAAATAAATAGAATAGAGCTAAGTAAAATCTGGTTCCATATGCTTTCCAACAAACACTGGGAGACAAATTCATCTTTCATCAGAACAATAACCTAAAACACAAGGCCAGATATACACTGGAGTTGCTTACCAAGATGACATTGAATGTACCTTAGTGGCTTAGTTACAGTTTTGACTTAAATCATCTTGAAAATCGCTGTCTAGCAATGTACAGTACAACAATCAACTCGAAAGAGCTAGAAGTTTTAAAAGAATACTGAGCAAATATTGTACAATCCAGGTGTGCAAAAGCTCTTAGAGACTTTCCCACAAAGACTCACAGCTGTAATCGCTGCTAATGGTGATTCAAACATGTATTGACTCAGAGGTGTTAATACTTAGGTAAATTAAATATTTCCAAAAACATGTTTTCACTTTATCATTATGGGGTATTGTGGGTATATGTGTGGGAAAAATATTTATTGAATTTTCAGGCTGTACGTCACGCCCTGACCATTTTGTTTGGTCAGAGTGTGAACTGAGTGGGAATGTCTAGTTTGTCTGTTTCTGTGTTCGGCCTGATATGGTTCTCAATCAGAGGCAGGTGTTAGTCGTTGTCTCTGATTGGGAACCATATTTAGGTAGCCTGTTTTGTCATTGTGGGTTGTGGGTGATTGTCTATGTTAGTTGCTTGTGTCAGCACAGTTCTTATAGCTTCACGGTCATTTTTTTCATTTATTGTTTTTGTATTCACTGTTCAGTGCTTTCTTTAATTAAAATATCATCATGATCACATACGACGCTGCATTTTGGTCCGCTTCTTTACGACGATCGTGACAGAATCACCCACCACAAACGGACCAAGCGGCGTGGTAATGGGCAGCAGCAGCACCAGCAGCGAAGTCCGGATTTCTGGACATGGAGCGAGATCTGGACTGTCACTACTTGGGAGGACGACCCAGGGAGAGTGCCGGGGCCCACCTGGGCTTCTCTGGAGCAGTGTGAGGAGGGATACCAGCGAATGGAGTCAGCACGGTGGCGCGGTGGAAGCCCCAAAATGTATTGGGGTGGCACACAGGGAGTGTGGCGAGCCAGGTAGGAGACCTGCGCCAACTTCATGTGCTTACCGGAGAGCGAGAGAGACCGGCAGGCACCATGTTATGCTGTGGAGCGCACGGTGTCCCCGGTGCGGGTGTATAGCCCGGTGTGGTACATTCCAGCTCCTCGTGACGGCCGGGCTAGAGTGGGCATCGAGCCAGGTGCCATGAAGCCGGCTCTACGCATGGCACCAGCCTTACGCATGGTGTCCCCGGTTCGCCAGCACAGCGGGGAGCATTCAACCAGGTAAGGTTGGCCAGACTCGGTGCTCAAGAGATCCAGTGCGCCTGCACGGTTCGGTCTATCCAGTGCCACCTCCACGCACCCGTCCTCCGTTGGCAGCCCCCCGCACCAGGCTGCCTCTCCGTCTTTGCCTACAGGGTCTCCCCGCCTGTCCAGCTCTACCAGAGCCTTCCTCCTCTCCAGCGCTGCCAGAGTCTCCTGTCTGTCCAGAGCTGCTAGAGTCTATCCAGAGCTGCTAGAGTCTGTCCAGAGCTGCTAGAGTCTGTCCAGAGCTGCTAGAGTCTGTCCAGAGCTGCTAGAGTCTGTCCAGAGCTGCTAGAGTCTGTCCAGAGCTGCTAGAGTCTGTCCAGAGCTGCTAGAGTCTGTCCAGAGCTGCTAGAGTCTGTCCAGAGCTGCTAGAGTCTCCCGTCTGTCCAGAGCTGCTAGAGTCTCCCCGTCTGTCCAGAGCTGCTAGAGTCTCCCCGTCTGTCCTGAGCTGCTAGAGTCTCCCCTGTCTGTCCTGAGCTGCTAGAGTCTCCCGTCTGTCCTGAGCTGCTAGAGTCTCCGTCTGTCCTGAGCTGCTAGAGTCGCCCGTCTGTCCTGAGCTGCTAGAGTCGCCCCGTCTGTCCTGAGCTGCTAGAGTCGCCCCGTCTGTCCTGAGCTGCTAGAGTCGCCCGTCTGTCCTGAGCTGCTAGAGTCGCCCGTCTGTCCTGAGCTGCTAGAGCCGCCCGTCTGTCCTGAGCTGCTAGAGCCGCCCGTCTGTCCTGAGCTGCTAGAGCCGCCCGTCTGTCCTGAGCCGTCAGTCAGCCAGGACCTGCCAGAGCCGCCAGGACCCGCCACCCAGCCAGGAGCTGCCAGAGCCGCCACCCAGCCAGGAGCTGCCAGAGCCGCCACCCAGCCAGGAGCTGCCAGAGCCGTCAGTCAGCCCCGAGCTGCCCCTCAGTCCCGAGCGCCCCTCAGTCCGGAGCTGCCCCTCAGTCCGGAGCTGCCCCCTCAGTCCAGTGGGGCCCAGTCCTAGGTCGGCGGCGAGGGTTGCCGCTCAAAGGACGCTACTAAGGGGACTAAGACTATGGTGGGGTGGGGCCACGTCCAGTGCCAGAGCCGCCACCGCGGACAGATGCGTACCCCAGACCCTCCCCTATAGGTTCAGGTTTTGCGGCCAGTCCGCACCTTGTGGGGGGTACTGTCATGCCCTGACCATAGTTTGGTCAGGGTGTGATCTGTGTGGGCATTCTATGTTGTATGTCTAGTTTGTCTGTTTCTGTGTTCGGCCTGATATGGTTCTCAATCAGAGGCAGGTGTTAGTCGTTGTTTCTGATTGGGAACCATATTTAGGTATTCTGTTTTGTCATTGTGGGTTGTGGGTGATTGTCTATGTTAGTTGCTTGTGTCAGCACAGTTCTTATAGCTTCACGGTCGTTTTTCGTTTGTTGTTCAGTGCTTTCTTTAATTAAAATATCATCATGAACACATACCACACTGCATTTTGGTCCGCTCTTACGACGATCGTAACACTAACACAACAAAATGTGGAATAATTTAGCTACTGGCTAGCTAACATTAGTTCGTAGATCATACATGTGTTTTCTGAATTTTTATCGGGCAAAACTAAATGGATGCAGCTATGGTGGTTGTTAATAACCTCTAGTGACTCCCCATCCCGCATGAGGGAGCGTAATCATTGACTGACACTAATTAGCATAACGCAACGGACATAAATATTCCTATTCATGAAAATCACAAGTGAAATATATTGAGACACAGCTTAGCCTTTTGTTAATCACCCTGTCATCTCAGATGAAATAGTCCATTTGTTCTTCACGTTTGGCTGAGAAATCTCCTGAAATTGCAGTCACAAACACCGAAAAATATTACAAATTGGCTCCCTAATATCGACAGAAACATGGCAAACGTTGTTTATAATCAACCTCAAGGTGTTTTTCAAATATCTATTCGATGACATATCCACCGGGACAATTCATTTTTCAGTAGGACCGATTGGAATAATGGCTATAATATATTTTACCGAGAATCTCTCTGGGAGCATCAGGTGACCACTTGCGCAATGTAGCCGCTTTCGGGTATTCTTCAACATAAATGCGGTCACAATGCTGTAGACACCTTGGGGAATACGGAGAAAAGTAATCTGGTTGATAGCCCATTCACTGCTCAATAGGGACGCATTGGAACGCAACGCTTTCAAAACATGGGGCACTTCCGGGATTGGATTTTTCTCAGGCTTTCGCCTGCAACATCAGTTCTGTTATACTCGCAGACAATATTTTTACAGTTTTGGAAACTTTAGAGTGTTTTCTATCCCAAGCTGTCAATTATATGCATATTCTAGCATCTTGTCCTGACAAAATATCCTGTTTACTACGGGCACGTTATTTTTTCCAAAAATGAAAATACTGCCCCATAGTCACAAGGTTTTAACTAATTTCTGAGTCTGACTAATATAGTGAACTAGAGCAACAAACCATAATGATGTCACTGGCCTGAATCTAATCCAATCTGGAGATACAGTAAGTCTAAATCTGTATAGAATTATAGAATTTGAATTTCCACTAGTTACCAGAGCCACAAAGTTAAACTATTGTAAACATTCATGAAAACAAAATTAAGGTTTGGGTTAGGCATAATATTAGCAGTGTGGTTAAGGTTAGGCTTAGGTTTAAAATCACATTTTAAGAAGGTAAATGGAAAAAAACTAGACTGGGTTTATGACTTTGGTTACTAGTGACAACCTAGAATCAGCTTACATTTTAGTCATTTAGTAGATGTTCTTATCCAGAGTGATTTATGGTTGTGAGTGAATGCATTTCATATACTTTTTTTCTGCCATACAAGTCCTCTGTGGGAATCGAATCCACAACCCTGGGTGCAAGCACCATGCTCTACCAATTGAGCTACACGGGACCAGAGTAAGTACCCTGATGACACAAACGGCTTCATCAACAATGGTAATGTGTTTATGTGAAAAGTT
>NC_056437.1:24142612-24160112 GCF_018296145.1 Oncorhynchus tshawytscha
CTCTCATCTCACTAGGGTGTTCCTACAGTGTCTATATCTGTAGGCATCTACCACACCACAAACCATAAAGAAATGTGAACATGTCTCTGTCTGTCTGTCTGTCTGTCTGTCTGTCTGTCTGTCTGTCTGTCTGTCTGTCTGTCTGTCTGTCTGTCTGTCTGTCTGTCTGTCTGTCTGTCTGTCTGTCTGTCTGTCTGTCTGTCTGTCTGTCTGAAATGCACACAAACACACACTGTTGTCTGTTTGTCTGTCAAAGTCTGTCCTCTGAACTGTCTGTCTGTCTGTCTGTCTGTCTCTGTCTGTCTGTCTCTGTCTGTCTGTCTGTCTGTCTGTCTGTCTGTCTGTCTGTCTGATTAGCCCAATAGGAAATGTCACCGGGTTAAGGTGTTTAATGTCTGGACTCAAAGTAACTGTCTCTCTGAACTGTCTGTCTGTCTGTCTGTCTGTCTGTCTGTCTGTCTGTCTGTGTGTGTGTGTGTGTGTGTGTAATTTTAGACCTCTTTGTGCTCTTCCTGGAAATTGCCATTACCTGGTTGCCAAGGCTTTCAATTAGCAAGCTTGGTGAATCAACAACAGCAAGAGCTTCATCAGAACAGAAGCAGCCTGCCTAAACACAACAAAGTGTTCCTATGGGAGGAGATGAAGGGACGCTCCCTCCACACAGCCATGTAGAGTAGGAGGGAATGGAGGAGAGTGAGAACTGGCAGCAGTCACAGTGAGTTTGGTAGTGCCACGCACGCACACACACACAGAGACGTACAGACACACACAGACCCCGTTTGGAATGAATGCAACAGCAGGAACAAAAGAACGAATTCTGCCTCTAATTATCCAGCTTTCCTCTGTCATCCCTCCTCGCTCCATCTTTTCTACCCCTCTATCTCCCTCTCCCTCTTCCTTCCCTCTCGCTCTCCTCCATATCAATCTTCCCTCTCTCTCTCCCCCCGGTCCACTGTATGTTATAAATCACTAGTCTACACCCTGTTGGATGAGATGCCAGAATGTTTGGTCACATTGGAATAACATTGGAAACAATACATAGGAATGGTCCTTTTTGTCATCCTTACAGTAGCACCAAGAAAACTGCAGCTGCTCTCTTTGTGTGTATTTTAGGAGGTAGGGACATTATAGTATATCACCAATGAAATGTCCTCTCACCTGCCCCCTGCACTATTGTCAAAGCTTTCAAGTGCGCACCCTACAGTGTCTATCATGCTCTCTCTTCCACACTAAGTCTAACTCTCTCCCTCCCTCCCCCTTCTCCTGCCTCCTATAGAAATTCTCTACAGTGAATTGAAATGGGTTTTAACCCATTCATGGTTTTCCACATGTGCTCCACATCTAACAGAGAGTGGTCTGAGAGTGTCAGGCCTCCAATCTCTCCATCTCCATTTTACATTTGTCATTTAGCAGATGGTCTTATCCAGAGTGACTTACAACTAGTGAATTCATCTTAAGATAGCTAGGTGAGAACCACATATCACAGTCGTAGCGAACATATTTTCCCTCAATAAAGTAGTTGCCAGTAAAGTCTGGGGTATCAATCTGTAGTGCAAGGCTAACAAATTAGTAGTTGTCTTTTAACCTCAAATGGAGAGTCACTGACATCTATCACTCCTGCCTCATTGTTTCAAAGGCTTGGGGCGGCAGGTAGCCTAGTGGTTAGAGTGTTGGACTAGTAACCGTAAAGGTTGCAAGGTCAAATCCCCGAGCTGACAAGGTAACAATCTGTCGTTCTGTCCCTGAACAAGGCAGTTAACATATCCCCCTAGGCTGTCATTGAAAATAAGAATTTGTTCTTAACTGACTTGCCCAGTTAAATAAAAATATAATTACATGGCATTCACAATAGATCTGGGAGATGATGGGATCTGGATCTAAGAGACCAATGATCAACAGCTGTACATATGTGTTACTGTATTTTAGAAGTGTGAAAAACATTTGTTCCTTTGAAGTACTTTGGTTTATTTTGATCATTCTGACTGTTTCATAGCGGTATGCTGGCGTTAGTTTACACTAAGGTGAATGGTCTGGTGTGGCACCCACAAAAGCCCACGCTCCGTCACCGTGGCAACCAATGGAAGCCAAAGTGGCTTTGCGTCCTGCACATTAGCAGTTCTAGTATAATAATGCTGGCGCATTAGTGCCTATTGAGTAACCCCATTCCACTTTCCAAAGCTAACAATATGCACATCAATGACTGTCAAGTAGTGAGGGGATCACACTCGATGGGCTTGGTAGCTTGGCAGAGTGTTTTTTCTAAAAAGCCACAAAGTAAAAAAACCTGGGTTGAATTCCTCAGTAATGTAGGTGTCTGCCTGGTGTGTGGTTTGCTATGGCATGGTAAGTATTTAATTGTCCGTCTCGTTCTGATCACACAAGCACTTTGATTACTTTAATGACAGCCTACTAGGTCTGCATTTTAATCACAGACACACACACAGCAAACACTGCTGCTACAACACAATGGGAAACCCTGAAAGTGTGCCCACTCCACTTCAAAATGCACTGCACATCCTATTCTTTTATGAAGTGATGTTGTGACCAGATATTGTGTGTTTGAATCCCCCTTTGGGGTTATACAAAGAGCAACTGTGGTAGTATGTAATAGACATTAACATGTCATAGTTGAACCACTCTGCAGAGCACCAGGACTCTGGAACCTCCAAATCTTTTTGAGCAATATTTACTGAGCGAGATAATAGCATACAGGGTATATACAGACAATCAATGTACACAAGGACAAGCAGTGAGTGCCACCCAGCACATAAAAAAGCTCTGGCGGCTGATAGTTGAGTTTAGGTGGAAATGGCCATGACAGAGGGGAGGCCAGATAACCTTTGACCCCAGGGAGATAGCATTGACCCTGTCCAGTGATAAGGGGAGTGGATCACGGTGGTCTGGTGTGTAGGTGAAGGGTCCTGAATGTAGTGTAGGGCTCTGGCCTGCTGTGTGTGGACTAGGGCCAGTGACAGATAGTAGATGGATAAGCGAAGACCTCAGCAAACACACGGCCAGACCCGGCCAGACCAGACCCTTCGTCTCAGGCTGCCTGACAGACAGCAGGATTACCCAACAGCATATATTGCAGCGCTGGACTGGCAGGCTCTTATCTCATCTCTAACTATATAAATCAGACAGAAACATAAACACCTGCTAAAACAGGACCCCTGGGCCGCTAGCCTGCCGCTGGGGAGATGACACACGGTAGGGGGGATGACCATGTTGAAAGAAACAGAGATATGTGGGTGCTCATAGCATTCAGTAGCACATGGAGAAAATCGAATCTGCTGTCAACTTATTTGAGTTCAGAAATAGCTCATCATATTCACAGCACCCCCGTCTGTAAACAAATATGCATTCCCATGTAACAGCCTGTAGGTACACTCCGAGGAAACTGTGACTAATCTAGACCCGGTGAGCACACACGCTCACACACACGCTCGCACGCACGCACGCACACACACACACACACACACACACACACACACACACACACACACACACACACACACACACACACACGCTCACACACACACACACACACACACACACACACACACACGCTCACACTCATTCACATACAAACATACACACAGACACATACACAAGCAGATGTTCGGCTCTGATTGGTGTTCAGTGCCAAAAGGCACAGCCTGAGTGAATATTGGGTCATTTGATAGCTTGCTGTATTTGATCAGATACTGTTTGCCTGTTTGCCTGCTTGTCTGTGCTCTCTCACCCAGTATACTGATCCACCATTCAAATAATACATTATACAACCATAGTCGGGTAGGAATTAGAGGTTTGTCATGACTGAAGTAACCATAGGGACAGATATAAGAGTGTCAGCTAAGAAGGATACAGAGGGATCAGAGTTTTCCCTCAGATCTGAAAGGGCTAGTAACTTGGGATCAGAGTTTTTCCTCAGATCTGAAAGGGCTAGTAACTTGGGATCAGAGTTTTTCCTCAGATCTGAAAGGGCTAGTAACTTGGGATCAGAGTTTTTCCTCAGATCTGAAAGGGCTAGTAACTTGAAGCCTGCAGTGAATAGAATCAAAAGAAAATGTGATTTTTGTATGACATTATCATTATTTTACAGCTGCATGCAGCCCCAGTTTAGTATGAGACTGAATGGGCTAACAGGGTGAGGTTGTAACAGTGACTATGTTCTTTCCTTTCCTCAAGTCTAATCTGTAGAGCAGGCTGCAGTGGAAACGGGAAGGAGACACACCAGGGCTCGTATCACTGAGACTCACAATGGCTCTTTGTGCTAGGGGCCTTCCCCGGTTAGGATACATTAACTATCAGGACCTCTGGATGATAAACCGAAAATTACCCACAGACATTGCCTTCCTCTTACCAAAAGCATTTTGCTTACATAATTTCCATAATTTCCGGTAATTTTTCTACACAATGTTTCTGTAGATTGTTCTAAAACTATTATTGTTCAACAGTAATATATGCATTATGTTGATTCCAGCTGTGAAAGTATCTTCCGTTCCCTGTTTCGCTGTCGCCTGCTGACTCCCACTCCCTCTTCCCACTGTGCGCAAGGAGGAGGCAGAGGCGCATTCTGAGAAGCACAAGCACATGACCGTTGCTCAGAATGCCATTGCGGAAAAAAACAGTTTTCAAAGCAACTACTGTTGTTCTAGTTACAGAGAGGAGAGTACCAGCCTTCTGGGAGTATATCATGTATTTCTATCCTCTTAATATTGAGTTCATGGCACCACTTTACAACCGGAGTAGGCTGTAGTTAGTATTGTTTTGACCATTTGCAGTGAATAGGCCTACATTAAGTAGCCTAGGCCTAGCGCTGGAAAGTATAACCTACATTAACCAATTAGCCTACAAGGCTATCTAGCAACAATATCATATTTATAATTTTCCTGGACCCCAGGAAGAGTAGCTGCTGCTTTGGCAGCAGCTAATGGGGATCCATAATAAATACAAATACAAATAAAAATGTTTGTGGTGAATAACAAAGATGTCGGCAAATTCTCTGAACAGCCAAAAATTAACATCACCATTTGGGATCCTATTTTGACAGGTTGCAAATCAAAATATCAATCATGCATATTGTTGTATTTGTTGTTACCGAGCAAAATATCTAAATTCATCACGATATGACTTGTTGTCCATATCTTCCAGCTCTAGCACCTCCCCAAAAAAGTATTTATTGGAATTTATCCCAGATTTATTACTATCACAAAACAATGTCCATTTATCACGACATGGGTTTTGTTCTTCCAGCTCTACACTGACCAGACCCTGCCTGACTACAGCAGCCTGCATCTCTCTCCCCCTCTCTCACTTTTTATCCACCCTTCTCTTTTCACCCAGCTTCTCCTCCCTATCTGTCGGTCTGTCTTTCTCCAGCGAGTTTGTCATGCTATCTGTAGGCGACAGCATTTTGCTAGCCCACTATTCAGAGAAGGTATTAGGGTGAGGAGAAAGGAGACAGGAAAAAGGCGACAACATTGGTTTAAAAAATTGCAATTTGCCAACATAAAAGGGGAGAAGACAAATGTGTTGACATAAATGAGGTTTGGTGACAGGAGCAGCGGGTCCAGGATTAAGAGTGTCTCAGAGATAACAATTAGAGCCGAATACATTAGCCTCTGTGATCGATCGAGTGGCCACTAGCTGGGAGCCAGTAAGGGGATTTTTCTTCCTCAATTCCATCATTACATGTGTAGGTTGGGAAGTCTTCTGGGGTTTGTGGACAAAAGGAGAACATGCCTAAGGGATGGATGTTTAGCCAGCATACATCTGCTAAGGGGCCCCAGATCCACAGAGCACGACAGCCAACCTGTTCAGCCAATCCCATCTTCTCATTCTCATAAGCTGAGAAAAGCCGGGGTGAAATCACGCCACAGCATATTTGTGCTAGTTTTCTCCCTATATGTTTGGAATGGGCTATTGAATGTGACCATATCTCTCAAACGCACCAGAAAACACACTCTGACACAAATCTGCAAGCATGATACACATAATGGTTTGGAAGCTTCACGCACTCACGCGCACACACACACACACACACACACACACACACACACACACACACACACACACACACACACACACACACACACACACACACACACACACACACACACACACACACACACACACACACACACACAATTTCAACTTTAATTGGCAGAGAAGATGTGAATCCCCCGGCCTGGTCTTTCTCCCTCCACCCATTCCTATTCCATTCCCCTGTGGCTTGCAATTCTCTCCTCGTCAGCAATTTATTCTCTAAAGATAGGCACAAAACAAGAGTAGAGGAGAAAAAAAAGACATTCAGCCATATGCCTTGAAAGAAGTATCCTCTATATTCCTAATAAAGAGGAACCCCCCACAGTGCTGATCATTCACTATTCACAAAGCTGGCCCATTATCATCACAAGAGGAGAGACAGAGCAACAGTAGAGGGGAGGGCGAGGAAAGGAAATAGACATTCTAAAAGCATCTTTACTGCTCAATAGATTCTACTCCATTATTTTGTAGTTGTGTACGTGTGTATCTCCATCCTCCCAAAGAGGCCACAACCCATCTCCTGTGCTTCTAGGCTATACGAGATCAGTAGAGCTAGAGCAGGGAGCGGTGGGTTATATACAGATCCTCCTAACACACATTCAGGCTGAAAGTAACATCTAATGTGGAAATGAGTGGTGCTTTTCCTTCTTCTGCTTATGAAAACATCCTTTTGGCCTGTATGGCCTTTTTTCTGTCTTGCAAACTAGCAGCTGTCTTATCATTCATGTCAACACACAAGAAGCCATAGAGACTCCCAGAGAAACACAAGACGTTAGCCAAACGGAGGAAAAACAAACACACAACACAGAGAGATGAGGACTAACAGCTCTGAGCCTTCAGCGGCTGGGCCACACAGCCCAGAGCCACATGGCCCACATCTCAGAGAGACTCTACTTCCTTTCCCCCCTGCCTGTGTTGATGGCCAAAGGCACACTTTCCCGGAGTGTTGGCACTTTGATATGAATCAGCCTTCTCCCTGCTCTGTGGAAATGCTAAGCCTATGGGAATGAAGGGGAAGGAATGTATTTAGACAGTACGTTTCAGCACACTCAGCCAAGCGTAGACTCTACACACACACACACACACACACCATCTGTCCCCATATATGTTCTATAAGTTAGTGGACGTGTTCTGTGAATGATCCAAACATTGGACGACTGGATTGACGGGAAAATGGGGCGCTGGGAAACTTAATAGGAAATGTGGAGGTCGGACACCTCGCAGGCAAACTGACCCAAGTTAATGAAAACAAACCATGCTATTTAGCCACCTTAATGGCTGTGAGCGGAGACTAGAGAGCACTTACAATCAGCCTGTTGGCAGTGTCTCCACGTCCATACACAGGCATCAGGGAATAACGCCTCCTCAATACAGAGCCAAGGCTAAGAAATCCCCCTCTCCTTTCACTGCAACCCCTCTTCAGAGACTTCAATCAAAGATGAGTACACAGAAAAACAGAGAGAGAGAGAGAGAGAGAGGTGAAAGGGGTTCCCGCCTCCAATCTATCAATCACCCAGCCTGACATACTGACACATATCCTCAGATCCACATCAGGGGGAGCTGGCTTCCTACAACCCCCACCCCAGCCCCTCTATCAATTACATTTAAAGGGCTTTATTGGCATGGGACACATATTGCCAAAAAAAGTGTAATAGATAATAAACAAAAGCGAAATAAACAATCAAAAATGAACAGTAAACATTACACTCACAAAAGTATCAAAGGAATAGAGACATTTCAATTGTCATATTATGGCTATGTACAGTGTTGTAACAATGTGCAAATAGTTATTTTTCATTTTACCTTTATTTAACTAGGCAAGTCAGTTAAGAACAAATTCTTATTTTCAATGACAGCCTAGGAACAGTGGGTTAACTGCCTGTTCAGGGGCAGAACAACAGATTTGTACCTTGTCAGCTCGGGGATTTGAACTATGCAACCTTTCGGTTACTTGTCCACCACTCTAACCACTAGGCTACCCTGCCGCCCCAAGTTGAAGTACAAACAAGAAAATAAATAAACATAAATATGGGTTTTATTTACAATGGTGTTTGTTCTTCACTGGTTGCCATGTTCTTGTGGGAACAGGTCAGAAAGATTGCTGCTGTGTTGGCACACTGTGGTATTTCACCTAATAGATAAGGGAGTTTATCAAAATTGGATTTGTTTTCAAATTCTTTGTGGGTCTGTGTAATCTGAGGGAAATATGCATCTCTAATATGGTCATACATTTGGCAGGAGGTTAGGAAGTGCAGCTCAGTTTCCTCCTCTTTCCTTGAGAGCCAGGTCTGGCTACGACGGCCTCTCTCAATATCAAGGCTATGCTCTCTGAGTCTGTACATAGTCAAAGCTTTCCTTCATTTTGGGTCAATAATAGTGGCCAGATATTCTCTGTTTAGGGCCAAATAGCATTCCAGTTTGCTCTGTTTTTGGTTAATTCTATCCAATGTGTAAAGTCATTATCTTTATTTTTCTCATTATTTGGTTGGGTATAATTGTGTTGCTGTCCTGGGGCTCAGTGGGGTGTATTTGTGCTTGTGAGCAGAGCCCCAGGACCAGCTTGCTTAGGGGACTCTTCTCTAGGTTCGGGGGTGTAACTCAATACTAGGAAAATATTCTGAACGTTTGGTATACTCTTGAAAAGGGTGGGGCTCAAGCTGCATCCCTGTTTCACCCCACACACACTTGTTGTTTGTGTACATGGATTTATAATCTTGTAGGTTTTCTCTCTCTCTCTCCTGGTCTCTCTCATTCAGATGATGGCCATTCCCCCTCCTCCCACTAACAATTCCAGCTTTTTAAGGAAACTCATGTCCCTGTCCATCAAAGCCAAGCCCAGTGTATGTCTTTCTTAGAATGTAATATACTACACACAGCTCTTGTTTCACCACCACACCCTCTCCAGAGAGAGAGAGAGAGAGAGAGAGAGAGAGAGAGAGAGAGAGAGAGAGAGAGAGAGAGCGAGAGAGAGAGAGAGAGAGGGGGGGAGGCTTGACTGGGACAAAGAGGAAACAGGTCCGGTACATACATGTCTGCCTGTCTCCCTGCCTTTCTTCTGTTTACATCTGAAAGGATCCCATTACGCAACCCCATCAGGTTAGATCCCTCCTCTGGTGTCCATGCAGCCATCCACTCAGTATGGAACAACCCAAACACATGTAAGCATGTGTGCACACACGCACAGTTGTATATTGTGTGTGTATCATGTAAGAGTGTGTATCGTGTAAGAATGTGTATGAGTGATGTTGTGGAAGTGTGGGTATTTATGTGACTCATTACCTCATCCATAGAGGGCAACCTGATGCTTTGAGGTTCAACTTTAGACCCTGCCGCAAGCCTAACTGTCTCTCAAATGGCACACTGCCCAATTAGGTCAACAATTTCATTTATTTGTCTTCATTCACTGGCCCTAAAACGGACTCTACTACCCAATAACCTTAAGTGTACACTGTCCATGACTTTCCCTTCACCTCAATAAAGAGCTCCATGATTAAATCAACTCTCTGAGGTCAATAGAACCCATGCTCATTTCCTAGGGTCCTCTAGGCTCCCTGCAGGCAGAGAAATATGTTGAGTGTCCTGCCTGACATTTATTGGATGGGAACTAGGTTATACATCTTGTTTTCCCTTCCTTCAGTTACAGCATGGCTCTGCTGGACTGCGCGTGTGTGTGTTTTGAGTGTACATGTGAGTTTCTGCTTACGGGGCGATATCCCGGCCCCTCAGTCATGCTTCAGGCTCCAGTACACACTACATCTGTCACTGTCTCTGCTCTGTCACTTCAGCTCTCTGTCCCCAAAAGAACAAGTCTCACTTCTTCACCATGAAGGACAGAGAGTGGAGCCCACACTTCTCCATCTGTTTCTCTACGTCTCTGTCACTTATCTCCCTCTCAATTCAATTCAAGGGCTTTATTGGCATGGGAGACATATGTTAACATTGCCAAAGCAAGTGAAATAGATAATAGAAATAGATAATAAACAAAAATGAACAGTAAACATTACAACTCACAGAAGTTCCAGAATAATAAAGACATTTCAAATGTCATATTATGTCTATATACAGTGTTGTAGTGATGTGCAAATAGTTAAAGTACAAAAGGGAAAATAAAAAAAACATAGATATGGGTTGTATTTCTCTCTCTCAATCTCTCTCATAGTCTGGCTTTAACCATGCTTACACATTTCCAATGCTGTTTGTGTCACCACACACACAATGCACACACAGACAGAGTAAGTGTTTTTGATGCTCTGTACTGTAACCCTATAGGAGTCTCTCTCCCCAGTATGGGGGAGCAGCATCAGCAGTAGGCAGTAGGCACTAACACAAAGAGCCACTCCCGCTGGGCTATTCTACAGAGAGCTCTTTCATCCACACCATGAGCTCATACATTAACATGACACATCACCATGAGCTCATACATTAACATGACACATCACCATGAGCTCATACATTAACATGACACATCACCATGAGCTCATACATTAACATGACACATCACCATGAGCTCATACATTAACATGACACATCACCATGAGCTCATACATTAACATGACTCATTTGAAGATGTGATCAAAAGACGGTGACTTTGCCTCCTCTAAAGTCAGCCAGTGGAAAATTGGGGGAAAGGCCAGAGCAATGAAAGGAATTATCTCTGAGCAGGTCAAAATTCTGACCAACACACATCATCACTGGTCACCTCACATCTCCCTCCATCCTCCACTCTCTATCACCGTTACCATTACCCATAATCCCCTCTGCCTGCTCTGTGTCTGAGCTACCCCTCGGGGATAGGGCTGTGGCGGTCATGAAATCTTATCAGCTGGTGATTATCAAGTAAATAACTGCCGGTCTCACTGTAATTGACCCTTAATTAACATTAACACGTTTTAGCATCTCCTGGCTTCCACCAATAGCCTACAAGCCACTGATGCAGATCTTTGGAACATCTACATTAAAAAAATAATTAAATAATCAATTTAGTATAGCCTACACCATTACAAAAGAATCCATGATTTATTTTAGACAGATCTAAAGAAACATGATATGAATAAAATGTAGTCAATTACAGAAGAACAGAATAGCATCCTCTGAGTTGTCCTTATGTTAGGCCCTGATCTGGCTATCCACTATGGCTGTGGGCTACACTAGTTCATTTAGCAGACAAAAAGAATGTAATGTCACGGGCATGGATCAGCTTTAATATAGCAAAACGATTGTGGCTGCTATGATATAACTTTTTCAATTTAAATGATTATCCAAAATTCTTGCAACAAATAGAATGTTTTTGTTTTTGAAAGAAAGCAAATGTTTTGTCCATTAATAAAAATAAAATAATATATATATTTGGAGGATACTGCCCATATTATGTTTTGTTATATTATGTTACTTGTTTTTGGTCGCAGGTTCAGGAATGGTTGAAGAATTGCAACATTTACCTGGAGTTAACCCTGCAAATAGTACTGCTGGGTGATCTGAAAACTCATAGTCAATCTATCAATAATATAATAATTATAATATAATAATTATTACAGTCTGTAGAAACTATGAGAAAAGAAAGGTTCAGAACTTTTGTGAAACATCACAGCACAGTTGAAAATACATGGCAAATAGAAAACAAAACTGATGGGACTAAAAACAAACAAAAGATAACTAATGTAAAATATATGTCCTTAAAATGTATATAGTATGTATAAGCTGGAAGTAGAAGTCTAAGTGTTGACCACTAGTTTATTCCAATTAAGGGAGGGGTGGTAGGGTTACGGGGAAATAATAAAGGAGAACATATACAGTACCAGTCAAAAGTTTGGACACACATAATCATTCCAGGGTGTTTCTTTATGTTTTACTCTTTTCTACATTGTAGTGAAGACATCAAAACTGAAAGAATACATAAGGAATCATGTAGTAACCAAAAATGAGTTAAACAAATCAAAATATATTTTATACTTGAGAATCTTCAAAGTAGCCACCCTTTGCCTTGATGACAGATTTGCACACTCTTGGAATTCTCTCAACCAGCTTCATGAGAAAGTCACCTGGAATGCATGTCAATTAACAGGTGTGCATTGTTAAAAGTTAACTTGTGGAATTTCTTTCCTTCTTAATGCATTTGAGCCAATCAGTTTTGTTGTGACAAGTAGGGGTGGTACACAGAATATATTATCGCCCTATTTGGTAAAAGACCAAGTCCATATTATGGCAAGTACAGCTCAAATAAGCAAAGAGAAACGACAGAAAGTTTCAAGAAAGTTTCTATAAGTGCAGTTGCAAAAACCACCATGAGCTATGATGAAACTGGCTCTCATGAGGACACAGGAAAGGAGGACCCAGAGTTACCTCTGCTGCAGAGGATAAGTTCATGAGAGTTACCAGCCTCACAAATCGGCAATTAACTGGCCCTCAGATTGCGCCTCACAGAGGCAGACATATCTCAAAATCAACTGTTCAGAGGAGACTGTGTGAATCAGGCCTTCATGGTCAAATTGCTGAAAAGAAACCAATACTAAAGGGCACCAATAAGAAGAAAAGATTTTCTTCGGCCAAGAAACACGAGTAATGGACATTAGACCGATGAAAATCTGTCCTTTGGTATGATAAGTCCAAATGAGAGATTTTTGGTTCCAACCGCCGTGTCTTTGTGAAACGCAGAGTAGGTGAACGGATGATCTCCACATGTGTGGGTCCCACCGTGAAGCATGGAGGAAAAGGTGTGATGGTACTTTGCTGGTGACACTGTCAGTGATGTATTTAGAATTCAAGGCACAGTTAACCAGCATGGCTACCATAGCATTCTGCAGCAATACGCCATCCCATCAGTTTTGTGCTTAGTGGGACTAGCATTTGTTTTTCAACAGTACAATGACCCAAAACACACCTCTAGGCTGTATAAGGGCTATTTGACCAAGAAGGAAAGTGATGGAGTGCTGCATCAGATGACCTGGCCTCCACAATCACCCGACCTGAACCCAATTGAGATGGTTTGGGATGAGTTGGATCGCAGAGTGAAGAAAAAGTGGCCAACGAGTGCTCTACATATGTGGGAACTTCTTCAAGACTGTTGGAAAGGCATTACAGGTGACTACCTCATGAAGCTGGTTGAGAGAATGTAAAGCTGTCATCAAGGCAAAGGGTGGCTATATTGATGAATTTAAATTATAAAATATATTTGGATATGTTTAACATTCTTTTGCTTATTACATGATTCCATATGTGTTATTTCATTGTTTGGATGTCTTCAATATTATTCTAAAATGTAAAAATAAAGAAAAATGCTTGAACGTGTCACACCCTGATCTGTTTCACCTGTCTTTGTGCTTGTCTCCACCCCCCTCCAGGTGTTGCCCATCTTCCTCATTATCCCCAGTGTATTTATACCTGTGGTCTCTGTTTTTCTGTTGCCAGTTCGTCTTGTCAGCATATTTTCCCATCTCCCTGCGTTCTCAAGTTCTGTTTCCCCGGTTCTGACCATTCTGCCTGCCCTGACCCCGAGCCTGCCTGCCGTCCTGTACCTGCCTGACTCTGAACCATTTACGAACCTCCGCCTGTCCTGACCCCGAGCCTGCCTGCCGTCCTGTACCTGCCTGACTCTGACCCGTTTACGAACCTCCGCCTGTCCTGACCCCGAGCCTGCCTGCCGTCCTGTACCTGCCTGACTCTGAACCGTTTACGAACCTCCGCCTGTCCTGACCCCGAGCCTGCCTGCCGTCCTGTACCTGCCTGACTCTGAACCGTTTACGAACCTCCGCCTGTCCTGACCCCGAGCCTGCCTGCCGTCCTGTACCTGCCTGACTCTGAACTGTTTACGAACCTCCGCCTGTCCTGACCCCGAGCCTGCATGCCGTCCTGTACCTGCCTGACTCTGACCCGTTTACGAACCTCCGCCTGTCCTGACCCCGAGCCTGCCTGCCATCCTGTACCTGCCTGACTCTGAACCGTTTACGAACCTCCGCCTGTCCTGACCCCGAGCCTGCCTGCCGTCCTGTACCTGCCTGACTCTGAACCGTTTACGAACCTCCGCCTGTCCTGACCCAGAGCCTGCCTGCTGTTCTGTACCTTATTGACTCTGCCCTGGATTACGAACCTCCGCCTGTCCTGACCCCGAGCCTGCCTGCTGTTCTGTCCCTTATTGACTCTGCCATGGATTACGGACCTCTGCCTGCCTTTGACCTGTATTTTGCCTACCCCCTGTTTGGGTCAACAAGCATCTGTGACCCTAGCTGTCTGCATCTGGGTCTAATCCTGAGTTCTGATAGAATGAGTAGGTGTGTCCAATCTTATATTTTTGTTTGCGTATATATATATATATATATATATATATATATATATATATATATATATATATATATATATATATATATATATATATATATATATATATATATATATATATATATATATATATAGGGGACAACTCCTGCGTCACTGCGAACCCTTTGAGTTGAATCAGTAGGAATCAGTTAGCCTCTACAAACTTGCCCTCAACATCCCAAAAGAAACTTGCCAGGTCAGAACAGAGAGAATGAAGAAAGAAAGAAAGAAAGGTTTGCTGTTAGGCAGCACAGTAGATCTCCTTAGAGTGAGTCAGTGGAGTGGACACATGAAGTACTGTAGCTGGGTGATAGATGGATACAAAGTGTGACTGTGGCAGGGACAGAGTGTGAGGGCATGCCCATTGTCGTTAATCCCTGTCAACAGGAAGTAGAGGAACTCTGCTTTGAGTGCTTCTCTCTCTTCCCTCTGTCCCTGTTATCTTTCCTGCCTACTGCCAAAACCAGTGCTTTTGTCACCTCCAGCACCCCTCCCCTCCCTTATAGGTTCACCAAGCATTGGTTGATGTGTATTTTGTCCATGCAGGCAGACAGAGTCCTCACGGGGGGACAATGGGGTGAAAGCGTGCCTAATTGGCAGCACCACAGGCTTATCCCTCACACTGGGCAGACTCAGCAGAAATACACTGGCATCAGTTAGGTTCACAGTAACCCTTAGTCTAAACTACAGCACTACTAGATACTCAAACACACATAAACACATCTATTATGGATGGTACAGTAGGTGGGTCGTACAGTAACAGTTCACCAACCTTTTTGGAGTATTATTTTACTACAGGGATCTGAAGCAGACATTGAAATTATGCATTTGTCACATCTCAAAAACCGTACCCCTGAGCTCTCTGACAGTCCCAACCTATCCTTGACCCCTCACTAAGACTCAGGTGGTGGAAGGCCGCGTGTTCATGGATATGAGGTGGTTCTGGGACAGCGAGGACATGCTCAGCCCTGAGAGGCCCAGGACACATGCTGAGACACGCCATGTGAGCATAACTTACATTACCTCACCCTGCAACTGGGTATACCCACTACTGAGAAGAGTGGTTTACACAACTGTACAAAACAGATAAAATGGTAAAATGGTGAAACAGGGATGGGTGGAAGAATAATTAGAAGGAAGAGAGGGGGGGGGTAGCGTGTTCTCCTGGGATCCCTAGCCTTTTCCCTTGACTGTGAGAGGACCACACAGGAAGCAGAGAACTAAATACATCAGGGGACTGACTGAAGGGAAGCAAGGGAAGCTCCTTGTAATAAAGTTAATGAAAGACAAATAGTCTGGCAAGTAAACAAAGTATCTTCAGTGGAACTTGGCAAAGGGTTAGAAGAGAGAGACAACGAGTAGGGTGCAGGCTCTATTTAAGGCTTCATGTTAGAGGTGTAGGCTAAACTAGAGAGAAGATGAGTGTTGTGGGGGGGGGGACCTAGGTCCTGGGGGATGAGGGGACAGGGGGTGAGGGGACAGGAGGTGAGGGGATGGGGGTGAGGGGACAGAGGGAGAGCAGAGGCCTAGAAGACAGGGGCTACAGAGAGCTAGAAATAGGTCAATGTACAAGGGAGGTTTGCATGCAACTACAGCAGGTCACCTTTCAGTGCGGTCAGGTCGGGCAAAGATAAGTCAATTATACGCGTAAATGTGTAATTTGATTCACTGATGTTTCTATTAAGCTCTGGTTGTGCTAAATTAGCTTTGATGAAAAACACATTCCTTCTACTCAACAGGAGGACACGGACATTAGACATAGTGTGAATGTGCGTGATTAGACCGTGTGAATCTGCGTGATTATACAGTGTGAATCTGCTTGCGTAGGAGTGTGGTTGTGTGTCGGGAACCCATGTTTATAAGCACCCGTGTGTGAGAGAGTTCATGTTGCGTGTGATAGAAACATACTCTGGTGAAATAAAACACCCAAGACCAAACAGAGAACCTTATCTCACATCCAGTTTGTTGTTTGTCTTCACATGGCTGTGACACATTCACTGTATAATGTGTTTGTTCAGCTGCACAAAAGAAGGTTGGTTCATTGGTCAAGTTTAAAAATAAGAGGCAAATAAACCTGTAAGAGAACTCTGAGAGCATTTGTACAATTGGTCTGGCAGACTTACCACGAAACAAGCTGGTGCATCAACAAACTAAGCGAAAACGAGTCCTGAACTACACGGTCTAGGAAACACTGAACAACAGCTAGACCAGGCCCCTTCCAAACACTGCACCGATTATAAAGCATTGTAAGATTACATATGAATAAACAGTGTTACAGTACTACATCACCCCAGGCAGCTAGAATATGAAATATATAGAGAGGTATATGCATGGTTATTCCTGCCCTGACATGCGATACCCTCCTGTTCTTCAAAGGCCTTAAAGGTAGAGTGTAGAGTATTACTTTATTCATCCCAACTTGGGAAATAGTTTATCACAGCATGCATCATCAATAACTTACACGGTAGTGACGGTTGGAGTTGCTCCTTCCGTGTTTGTAGCTCCAGAAAAGCCATGAGTTCACGACTCACGACTCTGCCCTCCCTACCTGTCAGACAACCAGCACTGGTTGAAACAAGGATTACCACTACAGGCCCATTAGCAAGGACTAATAGAGAAAAAGCCAAAATGGAGCTGTTATTTTAATGTTGAAAATGGAGTTGGTAAAAAGGCTGTTTTCCGTGATATAGCAAAGGGCGGGACAAATACACTCAGGAGGATTACTGCTCTCTCTCCCTAGGGTTTCACAGGGTGTTTTGAACAGGACAGAGGATCAAACTGTATTGAAAATCCTTATGTAACCCAAAAACTGCTAGACTATATTTCACATTTACTATGGACAGACGATACACTTCCTAACCAAAAGTTTGTGGACACCTGCTCGTCAAACATCTCATTCCAAAATAATGGGCATTAATATGGAGTTGATCCCCCTTTGCTGCTATAACAGCCTCCACTTTTCTGAGAAGGCTTTCCACTAGATGTCGGGACAATGCTGTGGGGACTTGCTTCCATTCAGACATGAGAGAATTAGTGAGGTCGGACACTGATGTTAGGCGATTAGGCCTGGCTCACAGTCGGCGTTGCAATTCATCCCAAAGGTGTTTGATGTGGTTGAGGTCAGGGCTCTGTGCAGGCCAGT
>NC_056437.1:24167612-24217612 GCF_018296145.1 Oncorhynchus tshawytscha
GTAATAAAGAAGTGATATCCTGAGACTAAGGTCATACACCAGCCCAGCCCCGAGGTGGTTTTAACCCACCACCACCCTGAGAGAGAGAGCATTACTTACTGGCTACTTCCAGTGAGGCGTTGTGGCTAATGGCCTGGCCCAGGTAGTTACGGGCCACACACACGTAGCTGCCGTCGTCTGGCTTGCTGCGTCGGCCGTGGACGATGCGCAGGAAGAAGAGGGAGCCGCTGGGCAGCAGCATGCGGTGGGAACGGGGGTTGTCCCGGTCCGTCTCCACACGCTCCCCGTCCTTGTACCACTCCACCGTGGGGGCGGGACGCCCCTCCGCCTTGCAGTTGAGGGTGGCCGGCTCCCCCTTGGACACGATGAGGTCAGAGGGGTGCTCCACAATCCGAGGAGGGGAGTCATCCTGACGCAGACGAGATCCTGAGACGAGAGGAGACATTACATGAGACTTAGATTGCACATACGCTTGAAGCCTTCCCTGACCGGATGCCCCTCATGTTTCTCAAAATAAAAATAAATAGATAATAAATTCCTCTATCTTCCAGTAAAGAGATCTTCTTCCTCGGATTATGGCTGAAATAAAGCTCTTTCAACCTCCCGAACAGGCTGACATCTCCTGAATAGGTGTTGAACTAAGGTCATTCTAGTATTTGAACACTCTGTTAAATACTTATTTACATTTGTAAGGCCTAAGCACAATATAATCAGCAGCACATGCCATGACCCAAACATCACTCTGGCATATGAATGCATTCCTCACCCTCATCCTTAACCATAGGCCAGAGGGCAGGGTCTGTCCCTCCCCTTTTACACACACACACAATATTGTAGCCCTCTGAGGAAGCATGCATGAGAAAAAGTAGCTTATTAGAGTCTGGGGGAATAGAAACTGTGTGGAGACCATATTTATCACGCACACAGAGACACACACATTAACAAAGCACCCACTAAGATGAAGTGATTTACTTCACAAACTCACTCAAACACGCACATGCACACCACACACACACACACAGAGAGACACACATGCTATACATCTCTCTAATGCATGAATAGCCCAGGAAGCCATACCGTGTCTGTAATGCACACATCCAGCAGTACAGTGCATATCAGTCTCAGCAGTTGTTCACTTCAGCAGCAGCACAGTAATTAGACAGGACAATATCGTAGCTGTGCTGGTGGATGTACCAACTGTTATCCTGTCTGACATTCTAATGAACACACATTGTCATGTGGCAGACACAATGTTTCTCTATTGTTTAAGGGCCCAGAGCCCCAGGAGGCAATACATAGCAGTAAGCACAGCTGGCATATCTTAATAAACAATTCTTCCCTTAAATCTCCACTGCAAAAACAAAATGTTGTTTATAGTTGTGAGAGTATGATATGAGCATTTTTCTAAATCTATATGTTCTGTGCTATAAACTGTAAAACCTAATGCTGTTCATTTTCAATATGGACACTTTATAATATTTTCCAAGGCTCTCGCGCTCTCTGTTGATATGCATAAAGCTCAGAGACAAGGAGAGATAGAAGAGAGAGGGAGGTTTACTTTGAAACATGTACAACCCCGCTGAAGGAATTCAGGGCTATTCACTCTTGTGAAGCGCTGAGGCGGACGGGTCTAGCTGTTAATCAACTTCCATTTGTCAGAAGTCTTTGATCCTGCTGTCGGCACAGTAACACTCTCTGAGAGGGAGAAGAAGAGAAAAAGCTGCTATGTCCACTGTATGTTTTATTAAACAAGGCTTTGAAGTGTTTCCATGTTCTGCCATGGGGTTTCTCCCTAATAAATTATTTCAACCAAAAAATTAGATCTATCAGGCAGCAGTCAGGGGCTATTTCTTTAAGGAATTATACATTAACATTCTGCTGGGTAAGTGGTGCAAAGCTGCAGAAGATGGCAGATTGGGAGCTGGGCAGCGGGCAGGCAGCCAGGTAGCGGGCAGGCAGGCAGGCAGGCAGGTAGTGGGCAGGCAGGCAGCGGGCAGGCAGCCAGGTAGCAGGCAGGCAGGCAGCGGGCAGGTAGCGGGCAGGCAGGCAGCGGGCAGGCAGGTAGCAGGCAGGCAGCGGGCAGGCAGGCAGCGGGCAGGCAGGTAGAGGGCAGGCAGCGGGCAGGTAGCGGGCAGGCAGGCAGCGGGCAGGCAGCGGGCAGGCAGCGGGCAGGCAGGCAGCGGGCAGGCAGGTAGAGGGCAGGCAGGCAGCGGGCAGGCAGGCAGCGGGCAGGCAGGCAGCGGGCAGGCAGGCAGCGGGCAGGCAGGTAGAGGGCAGGCAGCGGGCAGGCAGCGGGCAGGCAGGTAGCGGGCAGGCAGCGGGCAGGCAGGTAGAGGGCAGGTAGCGGGCAGGCAGGCAGCGGGCAGGCAGGTAGCGGGCAGGCAGCGGGCAGGCAGCCAGGCAGGCAGCCAGGTAGCGGGCAGGCAGGCAGGTAGCGGGTAGGCAGGCAGGCAGTCAGGCAGGCAGCGAGCAGGCAGGCAGTTAGCAGGCAGGCAGTGGGCAGGCAGGCAGGCAGGCAGTCAGGCAGGCAGCGAGCGGGCATGCAGTTAGCAGGCAGGCAGTGGGCAGGCAGGCAGCAGGCAGGCAGCAGGCAGGCAGCGGGCAGGCAGGCAGCCTACAGCTCTCTCAGAATATTATTTATGACAATGGAGTGGGAGAGGGTGTGTGTGGGTGTGTGGTGTGCGTACATTCGTGCACATTGTAGATCATTCAAATGGGTGTAAGCTAAAACACCTGGTCTTAATGGTGAGTAATTATCTTCTCCAAATCAAGAGTGCTGGCATGTGCAACTGCGTCCTTGTGTGTTTGCGAGTAGAGCCTTGAAGTCATTACAGAAAACCTGGAAATATGGGCCAAAACCTCCATCTATACAAACACTAACCATCACACAGTCTCCTCCTACTCTGTTTACCTGTCACTCATTCCACAGTGTCCTGGCCTCCTGAGTTCTCCCCTCCCCCCTCAGGGGATATTAGATAAAGGCTCCTTAATGAGCTCCATGTTATTGCCTCCCTCCATCCATCCCTCCGTCCTTCTATCCTTCCGTTCCACCATCTCTCCAGATTTAACTCATCTTCTTCCCTGTTACAACTAACAAAGGACATTTGTACTGGCTCTACTGTAGCTACCCTTACTATTTGAACGGGTCCACTTTGGCATAAATAGGTTTAAGTGCTTAACTATGCTTGTCTGTGTGTGATACTCTGAGAGAGAGAGAGAGAGAGAGAGAGAGAGAGAGAGAGAGAGAGAGAGAGAGAGAGAGAGAGAGAGAGAGAGAGAGAGAGAGAGAGAGGAGAGAGAGAGACAGAGAGAGAGAGAGAGAGAGAGAGAGAGAGAGAGAGAGAGAGAGAGAGAGAGAGAGAGAGAGAGAGAGAGAGAGAGAGAGAGAGAGAGAGACAGAGAGAGAGAGAGACAGAGAGACAGAAACAGAGAGACAGAGAGACAGAGAGAGAGGACAGTTAATAATGTCCAGTAATTGCAGCCATTTGTGGGTGGTACAGTATATTACCTGTTTTACTGCCTGTTGGGAACACAGGGGTGTGATTTGGCTGCTCTTTCATGTGGCCGGGAGCACAGTGGTTCACAGTACTGACTTACAGGGCCCGCAGTGGGTCTGACTGGGGAGTTCATGTTTTATAATGCTTTAATGGGGAGATGATGCAGTAGAGCAGATACAGAGCCCTAACTCACAGACCTACACCAGAGAAGCTGCAACACGTTACTGTACTGTAGCACAGAGACTGTGGGGGGAGGAGCAGTCACAGTGCTGTCGTCCTACTGATTCCTTTAAACCACAAATAGTCAGCCACATAAATACAACAGAATTCTAGACACAGACCTTGATGGCAAGGTGCTGCTGGGAATGTCACTGAAAGAGGGCACTCCGATTGATCAACTGCTGTTTCCAGTCAGCCTCACCCTGAATCACAGGCACATATGCACGTGCACACACACACACGCACACACACACACACACACACAGGACCATTGCACCCCACATCCCCCATTAGGTTGCAGGTAGAGGGAAACTGATCTATGGGAAGATCGATAACGTCTATACTCTCCATTTCATCAGCAGAGCGTTCGGGAAGTAAGAAGGGACAGCGGGCCAGGTGGTACACTACTCCTACATCTCCTTTTTCCAGTAGTGCTCATTACTCTGTCCCATGGATAACACTGAAAACCCACCAGGACAGAGAACCTACATGCCTGGTCATCCTGAGAACAATGATCTAATTAAGTCTCGCTATAATGAAACGATACAAAACATAATTATGGGGTGTTTTCTAAGGCAGGTGAGAGGGCTCCATCAAGCATTTCAAATGAAAGCACAAAAACACAAACAACTCCATGGTGGAAAATACAGAAAACCACCAACCTAACCGCAGGGCAAGATCATACATATTTCATTTGAATTTCAATAAACACCCTGTGCAGACATATTCAGAAGGGTAATAAATGGAGCGGAGAACGACCGCCAGTTTACCCAGTTCCCTGTTCTCTGCACGCTTGTTGTGTTGCTTGTTTTAATTATGTTGGGTTTGTGCCTGAGGGGTGTAGAAGCTCCCTGAGCTGGCTGGTGTTACTGGGCTGTAGTATCACCCCGCCACAGGTGGGCTTGAGGAAGACCAAGCCTTATCTGCAAAGAGCCAGCCGAAAGCCAGCACGCAGTCCCACACATAAACACACACACACATACAAATGCACACTCACACACCGAAATGAATGCATAAACACAGACCAAAACACACACACACATACACACACACACCGCACACACAAACACTGCATATATGCACACAGACCATAACAGGTACACATCCACACTGCATGCACCTTGTGAACACACACACCAATGTTAATTTGTAAACACCTCTGCCAGACATACACTTCCGTCTTACGACTGTCAATCATCTCTGAGGCTCTTCTGCTGTAGTGATGAGAATCAGCTTTGGTGTGGAGGGGAGGACGAGGGGAATATGAAGGAGGATGGGAGGAGAGAGTGAAGGAAGGAAGACAGGAGAGGTGAATCTCCTCTGTCTTTTCAGAACTGCCCTGGGTTCTCTTTCCAGGAAGAGACAAAGAGAGTGTGAGACCAAGCAAGAGACCATAGTATTGTACAGATATCCAACACACCTTAATAAGCATAGTTCCACCCAGATACTGTATGAACGCATAGAAATTAATGAATGGAAACAGAACAGACATCAACCTCTTTATTAAAACATCAAAGACTATGCAGTGACTGTCTGAGCATATGTCAAGTATTACATTGCTGAGATCAAGTGTGGTTTCATGACACTGTTGGTGGCCCTGAACGCAAAGTATCTCCTTTACGTTCCTGTGTCTCAGCTTGCCAAACAGAGTGCGATGCCATGAGTGGGGTGATGCAAACACACCACTTAAAGAGATGCGATATCAACCGCAGATCCAAGCATGGCACTTGGGATTACAATGGCTGCATTCTCTCAATGTAAAATAACCACTCTACAGGTAGGAGACCACATTATCACACACACACACACAGGAAATGAGTGGTAAAAACTGATCTGGAGATAAAGCAGTTCCACAGGCAGCAGTGTGAAGAGGTGTTGCGTCGGGTTACAGTTTCTGGCCCAGCTTCACACACCAGGCCCACTACAAGCACTCCTTAAACAATGTGAATAATTGTATACTCGCTGGTTCCCCAAACACCCAGGTACTTGAGTTGCAGTTGGTGACATTGACAGTGTGGAAAGCTTTGGCCACTATGTCACCCCCTGGTATCGGTGATGCCTTAAATGACATCACTGCATCAAGTGGAGAGTCCTGGCCAATCAGAACTGATGTAGCGGGTAAAGTAAATCTGCGCCTAGGGTACGTCTGGGATTACCTATGTATGAGTCTGTCCTGTGGGTTCATAGTGTGGTAAATGGAAGAGTAATCTAATATGTGCATCCTCCCCTCTCATCCCTTTGGCCAAATGGCATAGACAGGAATAGGGGGGAAATTGATTCTTGAAAACGGATTACAACGAACCTCAAGGGTCTTCACACTATCTATCATAACAGTGGACATACACATAGACAACACACATAGCACTCTGCACTCAGCACTCACATGCAACATATAGGTAACTGCCAAAATAAAGGAAACACCAACATAAAGTGTCTTAAGAGCATTGGGCCATCACGATCCGCCAGAACACACACACACACACACACACACACACACACACACACACTATGCTCTTTTGAGACTCCTCTTTCAAAGTCACTTCTAGCCATGGTAGCCAAAATAATGGGCAACTGGGCATTTTTATACATAACCTTAAGCATGATGGGATGTTAATTGCTTAATTAATTTAGGAACCACACCTGTGTGGAAGCACCAGGGGGGGACGATTGCCCCCTCTCAGTGAAGCCACAGACGTTCAAGGCCAAACACGGTCCTGCAGGCATTGTTAGCAGAAAACAGGATCCCCATTATAGTGAATGGAAAAATGGCAAACTTTGTGTAAATAAAAATCTTGGTGCCAATAATTGCTTCTAATACACCAGATGTATGGCCTTGTAACACAGAAGAAGTTATAAGGATAAGTTAGTTGCTTGTGGCAGCCTGCAGTACCCCAGTCAGCTTTCAACTTGAGGGGGGAGCACTGAGCCGAGGATGGAACCAGAGCCAGTCAGGGTGAAATTGGAGGCGAGTGATGGAAGCAAAGTAGAGACAGTGAAGGAGTTGATGGGGAGATTGGAGGAGAGAGTAATGAGAGAGTTGCTGTGTTGGTGCATGAGGCACAACATCCGCCCGACGGAGTGTGTCTTCGATTTGATGTCACCTGAGTCAGCTCTCCATACTCGTCCTGAGGTCCGTGCTAGCCATCTGGTGAAGACTGTGCCAGCCTCACACACCAGGCCTCCTGTGCGCCTCCCCAGCCCTGCACGTCTGCTGCCAGCTTGGCACTACAGATCTCCAGTACGCGTTCTTAGCCCGGTGCGCTACATTCCAGCTTCCCGCACCTGCCGGGCTAGGGTGAGGATCCAGCCAGGACGGATGGTGCCAGCCCTGCTCACCAGATCTCCAGTGCTCCCCCACAGCCCGGTCTATCCTGTGCCTCCTTCACGGACCAGGCCTCCAGTAGGTCTCCCGAGCCTGGTGAGTCCTGTGCCTGTGTCCTGTCCGGAGCTGCCAGAGTCTCCCTCCTCTCCGGAGCTGCCAGAGTCTCCCTCCTGTCCGGAGCTGCCAGAGTCCCCCTCCTGTCCGGAGCTGCCAGAGTCAGAGTCGCCCTCTTGTCCTGGGCCCGCTGCGAGGGTCCCCAGTCCGGGGTCGGCGCCAAGGGTCCACGTCGCGCTCCAGAGCCGCCACCGCGGATAGATGGGGGGGGTACTGTCACGCCCTGACCTTAGATCCTTTTTATGTCTCTATTTTGGTTTGGTCAGGGCGTGAGTTGGGGTTGGGCATTCTATGTTTTGTGTTCTACGTTTTCTATTTCTGTGTGTTTGGCCGGGTGTGGTTCTCAATCAGAGGCAGCTGTCTATCGTTGTCTCTGATTGAGAACCATACTTAGGTAGCCTTTTCCCACCTGTGTTTTGTGGGTAGTTGTTTTCTGTTTTTGTTTCTGCACCAGACAGAACTGTTTTGGTTTAGTTCGTTCTCTTTGTTGTTTTGTTATTCAGTGTTCAGTTCTATTAATAAATCATGAACACTTACCACGCTGCACTTTGGTCCACTTCGTCATGCAACGATGACCGTTACAGTGTCCCTCATTGAATCAAGTGTTTCCTTTATTTTGGCATTTTTACATGTATATAGGCACATACATTACACACAAGGTAACTAGGTAAATCTTTATGTGTCACTATGACTGCAACTGGTAGAAGACCAGCCAGGCCTAATGAGAGCAGGCAGATATGAGGGAGGCGTTAGGGGGGGCTATAGAGCAGAGGGACTGCTTGTTGAAACAATCACATTTGTCCATAAAAGTCTGTTAGCTGCATTGATGTGATCCACAGGCTAGGCCCAGGATTACTGTCCACACTCTGACAGGGATTTGGAGCTGGCTTGTCCGTAGTTGCTGCTCTATGCCTTTAACAACATCTCTCATTTGGAGAGAGAGGTCTGCCGTCTCTACAGCTAATTCAACACAGACGGTTATTTAAAAGAACAAACACGAAACAGATGAGAGAGAGAGGGAAAACAAGAGATTTATATTGGGATGGTTTGGTGTTTTTGCTATGATTCTACTTCAGATTCTTTAATAGAGTTGAGACTAATGGGTTGCGGTCTTGAATTAGGTCAGCTTGTCTGTCTCCTGAGAAGGTTTAAGTATGATGTCAATGTTCAGGCTGGGGGAGACCCCCGTACCCTATACTTAATGACCTCATTCGTCTGGGAGTATTTGCGGAACGTCTCTGGCTGGGATCTGGGATGGAAACTAACAGGGAAAAACAGTATGCAGGGGAAGAGTACAGTGCTGGCACGGAATACTGCGCTGGAACCCGGGAAAGGATGGGATGGACAGGATCAAGTTGGCTGTGACAAAGTCCATTGGACATCAGAGAGAGAGAGAGAGGACGCTCCGCTCTGCTCCGGACATTAAGTGGAGGAGATTGGAGGAGAGTTGCCTTATGGCTCTCTCAGAGAAACCAGAATGTAGAACCTTTCTTCATCCCTCTCTCTCTCTATCTCTCTCTCTATTCCCCTCTCTCTCTTCCTTGGCCAAGTTTATAATGAGTTCCGGCAAAATGGGATTCAGCAGAACATCTAAGGGTGTGCAGGAGCAGAGCAGTGTTTATGGGTAATCACATGTGTTGAAAGAAACATTCATCAGATACTCAGATAATCAGTTACTATACTTTTCAACTGACCACATACTCCATGTATGCCTCATCTCACCCAGGGGATGCAAATCAAATCCCCCTGATGGGATATATAGTTATATAACGACGTAACAAATTGATTCTGTCCTCTCCATACCAGAAACTTCAAAGTCAACCGGGACAATGTCAAGTCACCCACTACTTCGTAGTCTGTGTTTCCCATGCATTCCAGACCAGTATTCCAGACATACACACACAGTCACACACTCAGACTCTTTGTAGTGAAAAATAGGGCAAGAGAGAGTGCCTGGCAGTCTTCTCAGGCTGTATAAACTGCAATTAAATGAACAGCTGAACACTGTCATTTACTCAGGTATGTGGGAGAGGAATGTATGTGTGTTTATGTGCTTGTGTGTGGCCTTGTGTGTGAGCGAGATGCCTACAACCACTCGCTCTCAAAATGTCCACTGACGGTAGCAGTAGTGCCACACACAGTCTATTTGAAACTCACTCCTAAACATGGCTGGAAAATGCTATGAATTCTGATATGTGTAAAGAAGCCCTTTTCAATGTTACGGCCCCTAGTTGAGCATGTGGGCTGTCCACACACACAGTAAGAGCAAACGCCTGGAGCTCGGTCAAACCCCCTGCTGGTGCATTTCTGCCCACTGTGCATTTCACACTGAGAGGAGGCACAGGGTGCAGGATACTAAGTAAGGGAGAGAAATGAAGTTCAATAAGACTGCAAAGTAGTCAGGTAATGTGTGTGTGTGTGTGTGTGTGTGTGTGTGTGTGTGTGTGTGTGTGTGTGTGTGTGTGTGTGTGTGTGTGTGTGTGTGTGTGTGTGTGTGTGTGTGTGTGTGTAATGACAGAGTCTATAGAAAAAGCAGTCTCATACAGGCCTGCCAAATCCTCAAATGCTTTTCAAATTTCACACACTAGCGCGACAGCCATTTTCATGGCACTATTTATTTGCTTGACACCATCATACAGAGTAATGCTGAGTGCTGGCAATAGCAGAGTGCTATAATACAGAACTGTGTGCGTGTATCAGCATGAACTACATTTATTTTAGATCTTAATTACGCCCCTGACAGTGGCGGCCTAGATGTGAACTCTCTGTCACACTGTGAGGGGAGACAGCATGAGCTGCACTGAGCACCAAGCCATTTACAGAGCAGCATGGGACCATAGCCCACTCAGGAGTGCATATCCCACTTACAGAACCCCCATCATGCACACACACACACACACACACACACACACACACACACACTACATCTGTGAGCACAATCAAACAAAACCATACATACACACATACAAACACATTCTTAGAACTTGAAAGGACTCTCTCACCCTTTCAATGTTAATGGCCGGTCTACAGAGGCTATTTCCATAAAGGTGCATGTGAAACAGCAGAATGAATGGTCGGAGCCCTGGATGTTATTGGCCTGAATGGGAATGAATGGCATCATAAATCCAAGGCAGGATTGAGATTCCGAGAAGGCTGTTTTCAGAGGATGCTAGCACATGATTTACAAGACAATGTAAATGTTTGGACAGGAAATGAATGAAGGGCCAATTCGGCTTGAGTGGGCATTGTCTATCAATACAGCCAAGTAATGTGCTTGGCTGGGATGTTGTTAAAAAGACATTCCCTTCTGTTGGGGGAGGCTAGGGGCTAGATAAGTGTTCACCTAGCCTGGCCAAGGCCACAGTCAGTCATTAGCAAGACTAGGAGTTGGGAGCGCCTCACTGGGTCTAAGAGCTGAGATGAATCTACCCTGGGGGGCTAAGGTTGTGACCACACATCCACACATTATAACCCCCATCTCACTCCCCTAGACCCACACCAGTCTCTAAAAGTGATTAAGGTTGGAAACAACTGAGCCTTTGTCGCTCCCCACTCTGACTCTATCCACAGGAGCCACTCTGTCTTCTCCTCCCATTGTATATCCTATGGAACCATCCCTCAAACACTGCACAACCGCAAGACAACTTGACCTTTGAGACTCAATAAAAAAGGAATACAGAGGGAAGAGTGGCAATAAAACATGCAGTCTAGCGATACACTGCCCTGCCATGGAGGAGCAAGTCAGTTAATTATAGTGAAGAACAGTCATTCCTAGAGCTCTAAAATTACCCAACCTGAATTCTACAGGAATTCTTTTAATGTCAATCACTCCCCCCAGGTCTTCTAACCTGGCTAGATGACATTTCTTACTGTATCACTTATCTCTTTCTCTCTACCCTCGAACGCTGCAAGCTGAAATTGAGGGATTGTTAAAGGCACATGTGTGATATATGTGTGAGTGCAGGGAGACAACAGTGGGTGTGTTCAGTGAGAGATGAGGATGGAGTGGACCCCATGTGGCTAGAGGGGATAGGATTAAGGGTTAATGACCTGCTCACTGCAGGACACTCATCATATACAGTAGTAGCCATCAACTCTGCAATTATGCAGAGGCCATGAATCAAAAAATATAATCAAACGTACAAAAGATGTTTTTAGCTTGATCATAAATGGCAGTAGTGGATGAATGTACAGTATTGTGCGTGTCAGACACACTGCAGGTTTAAATGTTCCGAGGTGAAACCAAGGTGTGTTGCTGCTGAGCAGAGTAAAGCAAAGGTGCGGTGCGGAGCGGTGTGGTTCTGTGGGAGAAAATGTCAGTGAGATGAATGACTATCTGATGTCCCATTTATCACAGAGATCATCCACACCACCACTGATCCTCCGCCTGGATCTCTCACGAGTTCATTATCTTCGCACACAACCACCAGAGACCAATGCTGTCAGAGACAGCACCACTCAACAGCTCTGATCCCCACCCTTACCACACAGCACCCCCTCTCCAACCCCCCCATCCTCTCTCTATCACCCTGGAGCAATTTCTTCCGATGAGGTAAGGTTTCAATTTCAGATAGTCACAAAGGCATCAAATTCAGCTTAAAGTAGCAGTGTGAGCGCCTCTGCAAAGGAGGGGCTGGTGGATCGCCACACGCTGTGGTTGTTACTCAACTCTGACTTTTATTTTCAGGTAGAGAGAGAAGGGCTCTGGATGTACTGCAACCCAGTCTGAGAGAGAAAAACAGAGTATACTGTGGCTTCTACTGCTGAGGAGAAACAACAACCTTCATCATCAGCTTACTGCAGAACATACAGGACACAGAATGAGATGGTATCATTATGATCAGTTAGGGCTGAAGTATTTGTGACGCGCACGTCACACTGAATGGATGAAAGATAAGTATTGATGTCTTTTGTATCTGTGGCATTCAGGTGCATACTGCTGAACAAACCAAACAGACAACCCTGTTCCTGGCCCCTATCTCACACTCGACCTGAAATGCTCTGTACACCCGCTTTACAACACACACACACAAACACACACACACACACACACACACACACACACACACACACACACACACACACACACATGGAAACCGGATAGGCCTACACCCACACCAATACACACACACACTAACTCAATCACTCCCACATTGTATAGTAACTACAGTAATCTTCTTTCCTCACTAATGAAATCGGCCATAATTCCAGTCCTTCATTAGAAGCTTCCAAATGATGCGTCGTCCGTCCATACTGAGTGTTGAGAGGAGACTGACTCCTGATAGTGCAGCCAGCCAGGCAGGCACAGGCTGAGGCTGCATTACAAGGTCAACCTCTGGTTAATTAAGCTGAAGATCGGCATGTCCTCTCTCTGTGATAACAAGATTAGGCCTCAGGGCACAATACTCTACTCTACTGTACTCAAACAGCCAGAGCTACTGAGGCCCGTCTTCTCCTTGACTTAGTCATTCACACCCATTAAGACTTAACTCAGCCAGGTTAGGTGGAGTGGCTGAAGAACAGTAGCTGGTTTTATGGGACTTGAATTGATGTGATGGAGAGTAGGGATGTGAACATTTTTAAAAATGTTTTGAGGTTTAAACAGCCTTTTCCCCCAATATTTTTTTGTAAAAAAGTTACAAGAAATGTATAAAATTCCACCTGAATTCACTATGCAGCTGCCAGCAATGGTTTGGGCCTCACGATGCGTCCCTTACAGATGGTTAAGCATTGGAGGTCGAGCGATTATGATTTTTCAACACCGATACCGATTATTGGAGGACCAAAAAAAGCTGATACCGATTAATTGGCCAATTTTTATATATATTTTTGTAATAATGACAATTACAACAATACTGAATGAACACTTATTTTAACTTAATATAATACATCAATAACATCAATTTAGTCTCAAATAAATAATGAAACATGTTCAATTTGGTTTAAATAATGCAAAAACAAAGTGTTGGAGAAGAAAGTAAAATTGCAATATGTGCCATGTAAAAAATCTAACGTTTAAGTTCCTTGCTCAGAACATATGAAAGCTGGTGATTCCTTTTAACATGAGTCTTCAATATTCCCAGGTAAGAAGTTTTAGGTTGTAGTTATTATAGGACTATTTCTCTCTATACCATTTGTATTTCGTATACCTTTAACTATTGGATGTTCTAATAGGTACTTTAGTATTGCCAGCCTATTCTCGGGAGTTGATAGGCTTGAAGTCATAAACAGCGCAATCCTTGAAGCACAGCGGAGAGCTGCTGGCAAATGCAGGAAAGTGCTGTTTGAATTAATGCTTACGAGCCTGCTGCTGCCTACCACCGCTCAGTCAGACTGCTCTATCAAATCATAGACTTAATTATAATATAATAACACACAGAAATACAAGACTTATGTCATTGATATGGTCAAATCCGGAAACTATCATTTCGAAAACAAAACGTTTTTTTCTTCTGTGAAATACGGAACCGTTCTGTATTTTATCTCTAAGTCTAAATATTGCTGTTACATTTCACAACCTTCAATGTTATGTTCTAAATATGTCTTCACACAGTTCACAACAAGCCAGGCGGACCAAACTGCTGCATATACCCTGACTCTGCTTGCACAGAAGTGACACAGTTTCCCTAGTTAAATGAAATTCATGTTAGCAGGCAATATTAACTAAATATGCAGGTTTAAAAATATATACTTGTGTATTGATTTTAAGAAAGGCATTGATGTTTATGGTTAGGTACATTGGTGCAACGACAGTGCTTTTTTTGTGAATGCGCTTGTTAAATCACCCGTTTGGCGAAGTAGGCTGTGATTCAATGATAAATTAACAGGCACCGCATCGATTATATGCAACGCAGGACAAGCTAGATAAACTAGTAATATCATCAACCATGTGTAGTTAATAAGTGATTATGTTAAGATTGATTGTTTTGTATAAGATACGTTTAATGCTAGCTAGCACCTTACCTTGGCTCCTTGCTGCACTCGCATAACAGGTAGTCAGCCTGCCACGCAGTCTCCTCGTGGAGTGCAATGTAATTGACCATAATTGGTGTCCGAAAATGCTGATTACTGATTGTT
The DNA here is from genome assembly GCF_018296145.1 of Oncorhynchus tshawytscha. Lineage (NCBI taxonomy): Eukaryota > Metazoa > Chordata > Actinopteri > Salmoniformes > Salmonidae > Oncorhynchus > Oncorhynchus tshawytscha. Next base: position 24,181,842 of record NC_056437.1, read on the forward strand.
ATGAAAACTTGAAATCGGCCCTAATTAATTGGCCATTCCGAAGAATTGGTCGACCTCTATGAAGCATTGCACCTGTACTATCGTTACTGTACCTCAAATCCACCTCGCACAGTTAGCATTTCCTTCACATATAACTCATATTACCATACAGGACTTCACTGCTGTCGCGTTTCTTTCTCTGACATTTTTCCAACTGTTAACAATGATGTAGTGTTGAATAGTTGACTCCAAAATCATTTATTCCTCAAACCCCTTGCACATCGACTCCCGCTGTCATCTCCCATTTCTGAGTGTCAAGATTAGATTACGCAAGGAATCGACTCCTTAGATTCAGTATTTTTGGAACGGAGGAGACTGATTAGTTGCCGAACACAAACACACATATTTTATAAAGTGCTAGCGAGGGACGGAGAGAGAGTGGCACAGTCTAGGCAGGTCGGCCACCAGACAGAGAGTCACAACCATGCACTAGGCCGATCTATCGGCAATCAAAAGCTGTGTCACGAAATGGAATGCTCTAGCTCGCAATTTCTTGACTTGCAATGTCTCGGAACTTCAGTAAAGCAGGGTTAATCATCAAGGAATAGTCTAGGATATTCTACAAGTACAAGACCGAAGACTGAACACACACTTGAATCATTAGCGAAGAGAAAGAGCAGGGGTGTAATTATTAGTCAAAACAGTTGACTAATCACACAAAATAAATGTATTGGACAAATTCAAGTAGGTCCCTCCCTATTTTGTTTAATTTGCTTCCGTTTAAGAAACATTTAGCAACATAATGTGCGTAATGACTACGCCCCAGGCGAACCAGCACGAGGGAGAGGGAGGAGGGGGCAGGCAGAAAAAATGTGGTGCGCATATGTCTTGGTCATCTTTTTTGCATGCCTCGCAAATTCACCAAAGTAGCCTAAAGTTTGCCTCTTCCTCTGGTATTATTTACATTTGACATCTTTCCCCCAGGCATTTATAGCCTATAGTCTAGTTAGGCTACAGTGCCTTCAGAAAGTATTCACACACCTTGACTTAGTGGGTTCCAGCCTGAATTCAAAATGTAATAAATATATTTTTTATCACCCATCTACACAAAATACCCCATAATGACAAAGTGAAAATATTATTATATTATTGTTATTATAACTAATATTATTAGTATTATTATATATATTTTTGCAAATGTATTTAAAATGAAATACAGAAATATTTAACTGAGTCAATACATGTAAGAAACACCTTTGGCAGTGTTTTACAGCTGTGAGTCTTTCTGGGTAAGTCTCTAAGACCTTTGCACACCTGGATTGTACAATATTTGCACATTATTCTTTGAAAATTCTTCAAGCTCTGTCAAGTTGGTTGTTGATCATTGATAGACAGCCATTTTCAAGTATTGCCATATATTTTCAAGCCTATATAATTCAAAACTGTAACTCGGACACTTTGGAACATTCAATATCGTCTTGGTAAGCAACTCAAGTGTATATTTGGCCTTGTGTTTTAGGTTATTGTCCTGTTGAAAGGTGAATTTGTCTCCCAGTATCTGTTGGAAAACAGACAGAAGCAGGTTTTCCGCTAGGACTTTGCCTGTGCTTAGTTTTATTCAATTTCTTTTTCTCATAAAAAAAACTCTCTAGTCCTTGCCGATGATAAGTATACCCATAACATGATGCAGCCACCACCATGCTTGAAAATGTGAAGAGTGGTACGAAAACTCTCTAGTCCTTGCCGTAGATAAGCATACCCATAGCATGATGCAGCCACCACCATGCTTGAAAATATGAAAAGTGGTACTCAGTGATGTGTTGGATTTGCACCAAACATAGTGCTTTGCATTCAGTACATAAAGGTCATTTCTTTGCCACATTTTTTTGCAATTTTACTTTAGTGCCTTATTGCAAACAGGATGTATGTTTTGGAATAGTTATATTCTGTATAGGCTTCCTTTTCACTCTGTTATTTAGCTTAGTATTGTGGAGTAACTACAATGCTGTTGATCCATCCTCACTTTTCTCCTATCACGGCCATTACACTCTGTAACTGTTTTAAAGTGGTCTCATGGTGAGATCCCTGAGTAATCTCCTTCCTCTCTGACAACTGAGTTAGGAAGGACACCTGTATCTTTGTAGTGACTGGGTGTATTGATACACCATCCAAAGTGTAATTAATAGCTTCACCATGCTGAATGGGATTTTCAATGTCTGCTTTTCATGTTTTTACCTATCTATCAATAGGTGCCCTTCTTTGTGAGGCATTGGAAAACCTCTGTGTTTGAAATTCACTGCTCGACTGAGGATCTTTACAGATAATTGTAGTGTTGGTTAGGTACAGAGATGAGGTAGTCATTCAAAAATCATATTATGATTATTGCACACAGAGTGAGTCCATGCAACTTATTATATGACTTGTCAAGTACATTTTTACTCCTGAACTTATTTATGATTGCCATAATAAAGGGGTTGAATACTTACTGAATCAAGACATTCCAGCTTTTAATGTTTAATTCAGTTATAAAAATGTCTAAGAACATAATTCCACTTTGACATTTTAAATTTAGTCTCTAACACAACATAACTAACAAAAAGTCAAGGGGTGTGAATACTTTCTGAAGGCACTGTATAACATGGAAAATCATATATTTTGTGATAACTATACTGACATTTTTATTTTGTGAAATAAATCAGAAAACAAACATTGATTTTGGGTATGGGATTTTTCTTGACGTTAAGGATCCCAAATTAATTGAAATGTTTTAACGTTTAAACATTTAAACACACCCCTAATGGAGAGGGACTGAGGAGCATACCAACCATGCCATGCTGAGCCCAGACCAGACCAGACGAAGAATGAGGCCAGCCTCTGGGACTGGAGCCATGATGGTTTATCCATCTATCCATCCGGTTGAAGTGAACCACCACTGCCTGAGGCCTGGTAAACCAAGCAACCACAATGGAGGAGCCAAGCCGAACACAGAGCTCCGAACACAATAGAGGAATGTTTACAATTACAGTATACCAAGACTGTGAATCAGGCTGACTTTTCCCCGGTGTTTATCATTTACTCCATGGGAACTACATAATGACAGAGACAGAGTACTGAATCCTTAAAATGTTAATTCATGCGTTTCTAAAATGAAAAATGTACCCAGCAGAATCGTGTCTAAATCTAATATAAAAGTGTCCCTGATGCACATTGACAAGCTTATTCTTTATCAAAGATCTCACCACTGCACTGACCAATCCGGACCCCTCTCTCTCTTACTCATTGAGATGAGAGTGGCATGGTCACATGCTGCTGATGTTTAGGCTAAGAGTGGTGGAGTGGGGCAAGGCCAGGTATACTGCAGGGGGGTGTTCAATCCCAAACAATTATGGGAACTATTGGAGCCTTCAGCCTGACTCAATATACATGCTTATCATGGATACTAGCCCCCAGCATTACTGATACTGTCTCATCATAGATCTGCAAATTAAGGCCAATTAAGTGAGTTTTGGACTCTTTATGAAGAAATCTGTGCTGATGAGAAAACTATTCATTAAGATTCAGCCTTCCCTAGAAAGCTTTGAACTGTGTATCTGGTGTGTCACTAATGACTGACTGAGCGTGGTGGAGAGAGCAGGAGGAATGGGTGTGTGGTACAGGGATAATGCCCATTTTTTGCCTATCCTCCCTAACAAGATTGAGCTGTTTCACACATCCTGATTAGTTCTAATCCTGGGTTTAATTGTTCAAAGAGCCAAGCTAATCACTACTGTGTGTGTGTGTGTGTGTGTGTGTGTGTGTGTGTGTGTGTGTGTGTGTGTGTGTGTGTGTGTGTGTGTGTGTGTGTGTGTGTGTGTGTGTGTGTGTGTGTGTTTGTGTGTGTGTGTGCGTGTGTGTGTGTGTGTGTGTGTGTGTGTGTGTGTGTGTGTGTGTGTGTGTGTGTGTGTGTGTGTGTGTGTGTGTGTGTGTGTGTGTGTGTGTGTGTTGTGTGTGTGTGTGTGTGTCCATGTGTAACTGCAAGAGAACAGGAAAAATCCAGAAGAAAAGTATTGATCAGATCTCATATTCAATCAATCAATCGATGGACACCTTTATGAAACTAAGAGAGTTGACACAGAGCCAAATGAATATCAGTAACCTTTGTCCTGCTATCACCATGGCATTTTACAGCTGTCCTTTGAAAACATCATTCCTCCCACACATACCTGGCTGCCCACACAAACCTTATCCTCCATTAACCATTGACTATCTAATACAGCTCATTTCACATTGAAATTCAATTGGGTGGTTTGTGATAATGTAGGTTGTGGGAGCTATTCCTACTGAGGTTAGCCCTAGAACAGTGGGTGCTAATTGGCCCTAGACAGTAGAGGAGAGCATGTTGTCGGAGTCCCGTAACGGTGCCGTCAGGAAGGGTTTGGCAGGAGGTGGAGAGGGAGGACAAGAAGAGAGCAACATATGAAGCTAGTTATGAGTTAAGCTGCCAAGGTGGGTTCTGTGCAGCTGACACCTGGCTGGGTTAAACTATGTTGTTTGATGAGAAGAGAGCTACTTGTCTCTAGGTGCCATGGGTATGTGGCATGCAACCCAATCACATTATATGTGATTTCTTCTGTAAACATACAGGGTTATGCATAAACCCTCCCACCCAGAGTTGGAAGCAGCCCAATAGTCTTATCTTAGTAAGTGTTTGGCTGACGTCAAGAAGACCATCAGGAATCCTAGTGTATTAAAGAGAATGAAGACACGTAGGGCTGTCCTGAGGGCTCTGTTTGGACTCCCACCGAGAAGAAGGGGAGAGTGATTTTTTTTTAGGGAGGGGGGGGTAGTCAGGAGACCAGCTAGGGAGATGGACTAGGGCTGAGAGGAACGGGCTTTTATATGATTAATCATATTCACCTAGGTCAGCTCTGCATAACGGGTTCCACTTTGTATTCAGCCACATTCTATTCAGAGAAAAGCTGGTATTGACACTCTAAAAATAACACAATATAAGACAGGTCAGTATTAGGTCCTTTTTTATAGCTAAAAACCCCACTGGGGTATTAGCAACCCATGATGCCTTGTCATAACAACATAATATGCACTCCAAAAGTGTTTTTCACAAAGACCCTTTTTAGAGTGAAACCAGCTGTCTGACCCTCTCCACACACTCCCTGTCTCCATAGCTTTACAGCAGGAGGAGGAGGACACTGGCTGGAAAGCCAAAGTAAACAGACACTCCGGGGCCAGACACGTGGGATCTCTCCTCATCTCAACCACATACAAACCCATGGGCAGGATAAAAAACTAAGCAGCGTTTATTTACAGGACCAATTATCCAAAACTGACCTCGCTCTCCCTCAGCACTGAGCACACAGCTGAGGCCGGACACCTCAGAAGGACAGGAAGCTTTGGTCGAAATAGAACAAATAGTCCACCAGACCCTTAGCATTCTTTAGCTTTGGGCCCGATGGTCTATCTAAAACAACAGACCAGCATGTTATGCAGAAGGATGGTTGCCTGCTTGGTTCAGGGTCAGTAACAGTGACAGGGTCCTCTAGGGAGAGACCTCTCTGCTTCACCTCAGGTCCCAGGATGCAACAGTCTGAAACCTCACAGCACCGTGGGCTGACGGGGTGGAGGGGGTAGGGGAGGCTGAGGGGAGAGGGGGCTGAGAAGGAGGAGGGGGAGCCTAGTGGGCAGAGGTGGAAGGGAACTCCATGCCCCAGGCCAAGAACATAATTCAGACACACACATTCCAGGCACTCCTCTGGGGCAGGCGCTGATCCGCCACAAAAACCTAGGAGTGTCTGCGTGTGTGTGTGTGGAGGTGTGATGACCTCTGACCTCTAGCCCCACAGGCACTTGTTAAAGCCCTCTGTGTCTTCCTCAGCCCCAGGCTGGCGGCCACGGCTCACTGAGCCCCCCAGGAAACCGGCAAGTAAACAAGGAAAGCAATCAGGAAACACTGCTTTCAGCACAACTCTGACAACACGCACACACACACAAATGAGCACACACAAACACCATTACCCATGCACCCACACAAAAGATATTTCAAACAACTTGTCAATGAATGAAAGAGGATACATTTATTAGTATGGGAAAGAAAGACATGAAATAACTCAGATAATGACAACAAGAAATACTCCATGGCAAAGTTCCCTCTAAATTCACTGTATAACTGTGCTGTACTTTGTTGAGCCACAAACCAATAAAGCATGAACGAGACCGACCAAGCAAGCAGTGAAAACAAATGGATGGTGACAGTTGCATAACGGTGTGGTTTTATTGTGGTTTATTGCAGGTCTTAGTCTTCTCTGTTGGGGTGATAGAATTTCTTTCTCAGGTATTCAAGTGTTCCTAGTGAGCAGAGTTCTCAGTGAGGGCTCTTCTAGTGGCTTCGCAACACACCTTGCTTACAGGGTCCATTTGTCACAGCTTTATTTTCATATGGGTTAACTGTATATCACGGTGTTGTATATGTGGGAGTGTGTGCGTTATGTCAAGGTATGAAAAAGGTAACAATGTAATCTTTCCATACTGTCACCTCCAGCTCAACTCTCAACAAAAACACTGCAAACTCACTTCAAACATAAATCACAAACCAGGTTTAAAATATCCAAAAAAGAGAAGGAAACAAATTGCTTTAAAAACCATTATGGTTTGGTTGAGGGAGTAAGCTGTGCCAAGAATGCTGCCGGCAGAAGAGAGAAAGAACACAGAGGAATGACTGAATGCTACATTTAGCTTGAGCAGTGTGCATGTCCTTTTAACTTGAATGATAGGGCAAAATGTTGATTTCCGCACAAATAGACATATGCAAACTATTATCTTTCACAAGATGGCCATAAACAATAACTGGAAATGTTTTAGAAAGGTCTGGAACCACCTTTCTGGTAAACATATTTATACATTCCTCACTTTTGAGGACACAAGCTCAAGTACACATTAGAAATAATATGATAGTACGAAAAATCAAATACTTTTTCCCCCTATTCAACAAAAGTGGGACAATAGTGCTTGAAATACCTAAAATACTTTCTAAATATAGTAACAATCCAAATGTAAATAAGATTTCACATTTCTTATAACTAAAATAAATATGATCATACTTGGTGACAGTACAATATTGGCACAATTTCATATAACTGACATAGACTTTCTCCTAAATGTCCACTGAGTGGCACAGAGACACCATTCAAATATGAGCAGACTCGTTACAACTTCAGATTCAAGCATGAAGTGATTTTGTCAGTCTATGACCAAGAGAAAGTGGTTGTCGTTCAAATCTATGAGATAATTTTGTATTTTTTCATGCTGAGAGCTTTAAATCCGGCTGAGAATATCATACCGAGATGAAACCACAATTGTTGGATTTGCAAGACTGCCCCCTTTCATGTAAATATGGGGTCTGAAACCTGACACTTCAAGTCAGCTCTGCTGAGAAACTGGTAGTGGAGAGCAAACCGATGGGGCTTTCTGGCACTATTGCACGGGACCCTACGACATTCACAGAGTGCTTTGTAAACCAAAATGTCAGTCGGAACCGGTTCAGAACCCCAATATAGGGGACTTGACATCTATTAAACAAACAACCATTTGAGCAGACTTCTTCAGCCAGCATGAATGAGCCAGCTCCAACTCCAACCCCGAGGAGAGGATATGAGAACTATACAAAACACACTGTAGGGGGTGATTATACACATGTTTTACTCCTCCACTCCCCCTCTCTATCTCTCTTCCTCCATGTATTTTTCTCTTTCTCCCTGTCTCTCTCTCTCTGTCTCCCTGTCTTTCTCTCTCTCCTTCCCACCCTCCCTTTTTCCCTCTTCTTTAAAGCCTCAGTCGTTTATATCACATGGTGATGGAATCTAGAGAGAGGGAATAGATAAAATACATGCTGGGAGACACATTCCATTCAAACTGGCCTCGGCTGCTTCTCCCTCATTAGTTCCTTACTCCAGAGGACGAACAGAAGGAAACTGACAAGTCCCTCACGAACAGGGATATCAAAGGGAGACTCTTTAGAGCACAAGATGGCCCAGCCGTCAGCCTCATCATCAAATAGGAGTCTCATTAGTGGAGGAACACAGCACATCACTGTCAGTGTCAAATAGACTGGAGGGAGACTCATTAGCATACAGGATGACATAGCAGGTCAACTTAATCATCAAGCTGTATTAGTCCATTATACTCCACGCTGTGTTATTACTGACGGTGTCACAACACAGGGCTGTGGGATGTCCCTCTGTCAGGAGCATGGGAGTGTCACTGCGTCGCTGTCAACTACCTAGCGTTTTCAGGTACATGTGAACTCTGACCTGTGCTCATCTATCCAGGCAGTGGTAGGCCAGGTGTCTTCATGCTCTCCTCCCCACTGGAAACGCAAATGACAGAGCATATTCTAACCCACTTCTTTTCTGTTCCCTTCTCCTCTCACACTGCCGACTGACCTCATTCAGAAGGAGATATCTGGCACCCCAATGACCCAGCTACTGTATGGCTGAGAGAGTCTAAAGACCAAACAAGGTCTGGATACGAGACTATTATCTCAAGCCAATTTTACTCATTCACAAGCACGACTTAACAAGCAGTCTCAAAAACAACAGTCCAGAAAAAAAAACATTCAAAAGGAGGGAAACAGATACAGTACCAGTCAAAGGTTTGGACACACCTACTCATTAAAGGGTTTTTCTTCATAATTTTTTTTTTTTTTTTTCATTGTTGAATAATAGTGAAGACATCACAACTATGAAATAACACATATGGAATCATGTAGTAACCAAAAAAGTGTTAAACAAATCAAAATATATTTTATATTTGAGATTCTTCAAAGTAGCCACCCTTTGTCTTGATGACAGCTTTGCACACTCTTGGCATTCTCTCAACCAGCTTCATGAGGTAGTCACCTGGAATGCAGTTCAATTAACAAGTATGTCTTGTTAAAAGTTAATTTGTGGAATTTATTTCCTTCTTAATACATTTCAGCCAATCAGTTGTGTTGTGACAAGTTCAAGTAACAGACACATCTCAACATCAACTGTTCAGAGGAGATTGCGTGAATCAGGCCTTCATGGTCGAATTGCTGCAAAGAAACCACTACTAAAGGACACCAATAAGAAGAAGAGACTTGCTTGAGCCAAGAAACACAAGCAATGGACATTAGACCGGTGGAAATCTGTTCTTTGGTCTGATGAGTCCAAATTAGATTTTTGGTTCCAACCGCTGTGTCTTTGTGAGATGCAGAGTAGGTGAACAGATGATCTCTGCATGTGTGCTTCCCACTGTGAAGTTCAAAGGAGGAGGTGTGACGGTGTGGGGGTGCTTGCTGGTGACGCTGTAGTTGATTTATTTTGAATTCAATGCACACTTAACCAGCATGGCTACCACAGCATTCTGCAGCAATACGCCATCCCATCTGGTTTGTGCTTAGTGGGACTATCATTTGTTTTTCAACAGGACAATGACCCAACCCACCTCCAGGCTGTGTAATGGCTATTTGATCAAGAAGGAGAGTGATGGAGTGCTGCATCAGATGACCTGGCCTCCACAATCACCTGGCCTCAACCCAATTGAGATGGTTAGGGATGAGTTGGACTGCAGAGTGAAGGAAAAGCAGCCAACAAGTGCTCAGCATATGTGGGAACTCCTTCAAGACTGTTGGAAAAGCATTCCAGGTGAAGCTGATTGACAGAATGCCAAGAGTGTGCAAAGCTGTCCTCAAGGCAAAGGGTGGCTACTTTGAATAATCTAAAATCTAAAATACATTTTTATTTGTTTAACACTTTTTTGGTTACTACATGATTCCATATGTTTTATTTCATAGTTTTGATGTCTTCACTATTATTCTACAAATTACAAAATAGTAAAAATAAAGAAAAACCCTTGAATGAGTAGGTGTGTCCAAACATTTGACTGGTACTGTATGTGTTTCTCTTGGGAAAGATTCCTATTTTAAGGCTGAGTGTTTACAGAGCATTCATTAAGGAGAATGTTGGCTGCTAAAAACATGGGAGGGAGGAAGGAGGAGGGAGGAGAAGGGAGGAGGGAGGGGTGGGACTGGGGGTAAGGCAGCTTAGCATCATGTTGTCACTCCGGGGATGCATAATCAGGATTTATTGGGGAACAAATCCTTTCCTGCAGGAACCTGCTTTTAATGGGCATCATTTACAGTATTATGGATTACTTAATTACAATACCAGATGTAGCATTGAGAAGAAGAATGGGAGTGTGATAGCAGGATTGTCCTATAGGCAAGGCAGCTAGCTACACAAAGCTACTGTATGGTGTCTGAGAAGCCCTCTGGGCACAACACCTGCACGGGTCTATTGTGTTGTACTTAATGGTCGTCGGTTCTCTTGTCTGTTGATGTGCTGTGGGGTGGGAGAGACAAGACAAGGTAACATTCTTCAAATACCTGTCCAAGTAGGGTGGGCAGAGCTATGGAGTGAAACACCTGAGTACAATCTGTTTGGTAAACAGGGACCACTTTGAAGGGATGGTATGCAGCATAGCAGGCCTCTGGGCTATCATGGGCCTATTACCTCCAGCGTCCCTGTAATCTGGGATGCTAAGGAGGCCAACGGCACACACACACACACACACAAATACACACACTCACACTTACAATCACACCAGCCCGGCTTGAAAGGGGGCATTGATTAGTGGATTTCCCTTTGTCATTAGCACTTCCTCAACACAATTCTGCTATGACACATATAGCCGATAATGGGCTGCTATCTAACACACTCATATCAGTGTTTCTCAAACACCATTTGTCTTCATAACTCCATTATAAGTTTGTTTCCTTGCTCATATAGCTAAGTACAGTTTTTTCATTCACAAACATACAGAAGAGGCAAGGGGTTTGTGTATCGAGAGTGTGTATATATGTCAGAAATCCCTATCAGTGTTAGCAGATGATAAATCATATCAATGGGACATCATTAGGCATCTCTCCACTGACCTGGGCCCTTTTCTACTGTTAGTCATTAACCAGCTCCGCTACTGATCTCTGTGACCAGAGTGTGTGTGTTGCCCAGGAGGTCAGCTCCTTTGACTGGTTGGTCAGCTCCTTTGACCAGTTGGTCAGCTCCTTTGACCGGTTGGTCAGCTCTTTTGACCGGTTGGTCAGCCCTTTTGACCGGTTGGTCAGCCCCTTTGACCGGTTGGTCAGCCCCTTTGACCGGTTGGTCAGCCCTTTTGACCGGTTGGTCAGCTCTTTTGACCGGTTGGTCAGCCCCTTTGACCGGTTGGTCAGCCCTTTTGACCGGTTGGTCAGCCCCTTTGACCGGTTGGTCAGCCCTTTTGACCGGTTGGTCAGCCCCTTTGACCGGTTGGTCAGCCCCTTTGACCGGTTGGTCAGCCCTTTTGACCGGTTGGTCAGCCCCTTTGACCGGTTGGTCAGCCCTTTTGACCGGTTGGTCAGCTCTTTTGACCGGTTGGTCAGCCCCTTTGACCGGTTGGTCAGCCCTTTTGACCGGTTGGTCAGCCCTTTTGACCGGTTGGTCAGCCCTTTTTTCACATTCCCCTCAAGATTTACTCCTAAAGATTATGATCATAGTCTTATGACACCTATTTCTCTGTCACACTTTACATTTTAGTAATTTAGCAGACGTTCTTATCCAGAGCCACATCCAGTTAGTGCATTCATCTTAAGATAGCTAGGTGGGACAACCACATATCACATGCATAGTAAGTACACTGTTCCTCAATAAAGTAGTTATCTGCAAAGTCAGAGCTAGGAGGGTGTGCGTGTTGGGGGAGGGGGAGGGGGTTCAAGTGCAAGTGTTGGTTCAGTAAAGTTGCTAGTCTTTTTTGGGGGGGTCGAGGTGAGGGATTATTTAAGATACTCTTTGAAAAGGTAGGGTTTCAGGTGCTTTCAGAAGGTGGGCACACACACTGACACACAAACACACACACACACACACACACACACACACACACACACACACACACACACACACACACACACACACACAACCCAATCTTTATCACATTGACTCTAAGGATAACACAGATAGTGGCAAAACTGGCACCCTGACAGGTGATTACCCAGCAGAAAGCACAGAGTCAGGGCACTAAAACAATATAATGAGGACATGGTCTCATTCTTCATATCTGGATCTCTGCTGATGTGAATGGCAGTGATTCATAAGTACACCTTTTTAAAGAGCTAGGGCAATAAGGGCACTTCCTGTCAGCAGTCAGGCAATAAATCAGACAGGCTGCCTGGGTCAAGGACCAGTTTATGCCACATGGCCATGCTTGCACACAATGTCAAAGGATGAAACGGATACCAAAGCATTAATTAAAGTGTATAGCCAAGTCAGTCTATACTCATCAACTTACCCCACCCATGCCATCTCTCACTCCCACACACAAGCACACACTCATGAACGCAAGCGCACATAAAAATACGCTATTATATTACAGGAATATCACTATTCAAATATAAAGTCAAAACCCAAGTCAACTAAGGTGAAATAGTGTTGTCTTTACCTGAACAAATGTGAATAAATCCGAGTAGAAAGTAAATACCCACAGAACGCACAGGCATCATTCCAAAGCAGCAGAGGACGGAAACGAATTGTATTCAATCTAAATAATGAGTATTTTCATAGATGTTCTGTTCTGTTTTCATAGATGTTCTGTTTCCTTCTTCTGTTGAAATAGCCTACCACTCCGTCTTGCTCTCTCTTCTCTGTGCCTGTCCGCTGCGCCGAGGTAGTCTTTGGTGAGAGCCAGTCACCGAATAACTCCGTGCGGGACGATTGCTATTTCTCTACACAAATACGAGAATTTATTGATAGCTCATATCAAACCTCCCGGTCACATTATGCTGGTTGCCTACGAGATCGTTCACATAACTGGGCTCTTCTTGGATCCGAGTGAGCTTCGTAAATCCAAGACTAAACGCTGAAGTTTTAGCAGAATTCATCTGTGATCAAATATTATTTCCACTTTGGCATAGTTTTCTTTCGTATGTGTGATATGGCAGAGTCCGAAATCCAAACGTTCAACTTCAGTTTAGTAACTTTTCTGATTTCAGTAGCCTGTTTGAGGATGTTTCTCTAAACTGCCAGGGCTCACCCGAATTCGTGCGCTCAGTGAGGGTTGTATGTTGGTACTGTATGCACCCCTCTTCTCACTCCACGACGGGGTTTTCCATAGAGGGTATTTTAACACGGGAAACCTACATTGAATTTATTAGGCTACCAGATATGTTAGGCCTATGTTAGTTTACTCCAAAAGTTAATCTAAATCTAACACGAATGTTATTTTACTCAAATATGATTGTCGTCAGCCAAAGCTACTCGCATCCTGCTTAATTAGGCTACTTTGATTAATTTAATTTCAATTAGGTATATTTTGAATGATTATCTAACTATGCTAAATGTGTCTAACCAAATTGATTGAAAAAAAATCTCATTCATCTACTTGCTGAACAAAAAGTGATGAAAAAACAGTATTCCACATTTGTTCTCTACCCAAACAACAGCAGAAGAAAAGTGAAACAACAGCCAATGATGTCCCCTGTGTGGGTTTAATAACGTGAAAGGGATTGTTTGAAAGACAGGGTGCTGTTCCCTTACATCCTTCTATTCAATGTAAAGTCAAAGGGGCTGCACGACATCGTTTACCCCACTGGGAGACAGATGTATTCAAAACGACCGTGTGAACCAAGGTCTCACACACGCCATAGGTGCCTGCATTTATGTGCCCTTTAAATCCTCGCTTGGGCACAAAATAGTATCTTAATAAGCCAATTAAAATTCACTTCTGAAGAGATTAGCCAGGAGCAGTGTTGCACTTCTCTAAATCATTAATTAAATCTATAAGAAGATTTGCAAATCGACCCAGGGACCTCTTTGTCTCACTACATCAGACAGAATGACCATTTCATTTTCAAGTCCATTGCATGAATTTGAATGTAGGCTACTTCAAACGCATTGGAGTTTTTTGGGGGTTTAGGAATAGGATACACTAAAAGCTAATTATATATGAATACAAGCTTCAGGCTTTCATGTGATAAAAATGTGCCATGCTGAGAAAATATCTTATAAATAAAACTAAATAAGATATATTTTTTTACTATTGATAAGTGTCAATAAAGATACATATCTTTTCTGATGGCTTCATGGGTTTATTGAAAGAACCGAAGAAGTGGAATCCCAACCGTTCTTTCTGGCTTGCTACATGACCAGCGCAAGCCCCCCCTCTGCTGGCTGACTTGCAGGATGCAAGAAATTCAACACAAGAGGACATTCACTTTCATGCCCTTTCTAGAAACAACCTCACAATCAATGGTTAGCTAATGCATCAAATGCAAAGCTGAAGTCCTGCCTCCCTACATGGTAACTCATATGACATGTTTTCGTGGCTGAGGGAGATGCCAGACTATCTTCATTTCTAGCCTACAATCCCTCAGAAGTATAAAAGCGTTTGTTCTGCAAAAGTACTTGGCTAAGGAGACACGTATAATGTTTATGACTGACTGCTGGCATGTCCTGCAAGGTCCAAGCGAATACTCCCTCCCTCCCTCCCTCCCTCCCTCCCTCCCTCCCTCCCTCCCTCCCTCCCTCCCCCTCCCTCCGACACATAGGCTGAGAGAGAGAGAGAAACCCCATATAGAGAAACCTCTCTCTCTGCCTGTGTCCATATAGAGAAATCTCAGCATTTCTCGCACAGTGGGAGAAAGCCTTCGTTCCCTGCCCCCAGATTCTGTTCTGCCTTCAACCCCTAATTGCTCTGAGTGTGCCACTGGCGGCCCAGCTGAATGCTTGCACGAGCGGCCCAGTTCTGGAACCAGAACAACACAGACCAGCAGTAAAATATGGGCACTCACAGGCTAACAATCAGTGCATTCCTTTACAAAAGTTTTCCACCCCTTCTCTCTTTCACAAACATTACTCTCTCCCTCTGGAATAACCTCAGTGACAACTGCTTGGTCCAGTAGAAGATGAATGCCTATCACTCTGGATACCCTTCCCCCTTGTTACCCTCAGAAGATTTCTGGGTCAACTTTCTACTCTCAAAACACAATAGGATCAGTGTCAATAAATGAAATGACATTCTGTGAGTTGGTCATCAAATCCCCTTTATCAACAGAGGATAAAGTGTGCTTACTGACACAGAGGATGTGGTGTGGAGGAGAGGACGCCTCCCTCCAAACACATCGCAGTGCAGAAGAGTCAACAGGTTGCCTACACAAACACCCAGACTCTCTCAGGGAGCACTGGGACTGTAGCGCCAGTCCAGCTGCCTAAACAAACACTGCACAGCATGGCTAATGTGATTAATACGATGTAGAGGTCCACTAGGAGAGCTGACCGCACATGCGTGTGGCCTCCAACATAACAGCAGGTGCCACACACATTTCAGAGTGCAGAGTTTATGATTTCTACCGTACATTTCACAGGTCCGCCTGGCCATCCAATGCATCTCCAAGACTAATGTAAGCACAGCAACAGATGGTACAAGTGGACACATAGAGAAACTCAAATATTATATCGGTAAGACAGTCATAAACAAAGGAGACATCAGCCAGAGGCATCAGACAATGCCAAATATTGAAAATTATTGTTTTGCTACTCAAAGCTCCAGCTGTAAATTGGTTCAGAGCCAGACCAAACAAGACTGAAATCAAACATGAACTAAAACTGTCACTGATATTAATGAAGGAACAAATAACATTACGTGCCATCTCCATAGATACAAACAGCAACAAACACTGCATAGTTAGTGTTTGATAATTAGTGAACAATTGCATAATTGCTGAGTTAATTCTGTATAATTAATGAATTATAAGTGATTGGTGTTTTGTTTCTCTTTCACATAAACATGTCTATGGGGTCACCTTTGCCGTGACAAGTATTCTCAGACAAAACAGATTTATCTGTGTGTAATGAACACGATGGGAGACAAAGAGCTGGATTCAAGCGCAGGGTGCAGCATGTGTTTATTGGAAAGGGCAACAGGCAGGGAAAAGGATAGTAACGTAGTCCGGGAGATCAGGCAATAGGTAGATAACAGAAAATCTGATAGGCTAAAGTACAGGGAAAGAATAGGAAAAAGGAATCGTTAGAAGGCAGGCAAGAACTATCATACACTGGACGAGAAAAATTGCAAAAGGGGGGAAGAGAAGAAGGAAGAAGAAAATACAAAAAAAAAAAAGAAACAGAGCTCAGAAAGACATGTCACAAAACAAACAATACCTCACAGTAACGGGGTACAAAGAACTGACCTAAATAGTGTGTGATAATGACATACATCTTATCTGTAGGAAAGATATCAGTTTGTCTCTGTGAATGGCTTGTCCTCTGACAAATCAACTGTAAATTTCGGTGTTCCTCAAGGTTCCATTTTAGGACCACTATTGTTTTCACCATATATTTTACCTCTTGGGGATGTCATTCGAAAACATAATGTCAACATTCACTGCTATGCGGATGACACACAGCTGTACATTTCAATGAAACATGGTGAAGCCCCAAAATTGCCCTCGCTAGAAGCCTGTATTTTCAGACATAAGGAAGTGGATGGCTGCAAACTTTCTACTTTTAAACTCGGACAAAACAGAGATGCATGTTATAGGTCCCAAGAAACAAAGAGATCTTCTGTTGGATCTGACAATTAATCTTAATGGTTTTATAGTCGTCTCAAATAAAACTGTGAAGGACCTCGGCGTTACTCTGGACCCTGATCTCTCTTTTGACGAACATATCAAGACTGTTTCAAGGACAGCTTTTTTCCATCTACGTAACATTGCAAAAATCAGAAACATTCTGTCCAAAAATGATGCAGAAAAATTGATCCATGCTTTTGTTGCTTCTAGGTTACTGCAATGCTACTGCAATGCTCTACTTTCCGGCTACCTGGATAAAGCACTAAATAAACTTCAGTTAGTGCTAAATACGGCTGCTAGAATCCTGACCTGAAAAATCTGATCATACTACTCCAGTGCTAGCCTCCCTACACTGGCTTCCTGTCAAGGCAAGGGCTGATTTCAAGGTTTTACTGCTAACCAACAAAGCATTACATGGGCTTCCTCCTACCTATCTCTCTGATTTGGTTCTGCCGTACATACCTACACATACGCTACGGTGACAAGACGCAGGCCTCCTAATTGTCCCTAGAATTTCTAAGCAAACAGCTGGAGGCAGGGCGTTCTCCTATAGAGCTCCATTTTTATGGAATGGTCTGCCTACCCATGTGAGCGACGCAAACTTGGTCTCAACCTTTAAGTCTTTACTGAAGACGAATCTCTTCAGTGGGTCATATGATTGAGTGTAGTCTGGCCCAGGAGTGTGAAGGTGAACGGAAACGCTCTGGAGCAACGAACCGCCCTTGCTGTCTCTGCCTCGCCGGTTCCCCTCATTCCTCTGTGATTCTTTGCCTCTAACCCAATTACAGGGGCTGAGTCACTGGCTTACTGGTGCTCTTTCATGCCGTCCCTAGGAGAGGTGCGTCACTTGAGTGTGTTGAGTCACTGATGTGATCTTCCTGTCTGGGTTGGCGCCCCCCCTTGGGTTGTGCCGTGGCGGAGATCTTTGTGGGCTATACTCGGCCTTGTCTCAGGATGGTAAGTTGGTGGTTGAAGATATCCCTCTAGTGGTGTGGGGCTGTGCTTTGGCAAAGTGGGTGGGGTTATATCCTTCCTGTTTGGCCCTGTCCGGGGGTATCATCGGATGGGGCCACAGTGTCTCCTGACCCCTCCTGTCTCAGGCTCCAGTATTTATGCTGCAGTAGTTTATGTGTCAGGGGGCTAGGGTCAGTTTGTTATATCTGGAGTACTTCTCCTGTCTTATCCGGTGTCCTGTATGAATGTAAGTATGCTCTCTCTAATTCTCTCTTTCTTTCTCTCTCTCAGAGGACCTGAGCCCTAGGACCATGCCTCAGGACTACCTGTCATGATGACTCCTTGCTGTCCCCAGTCCACCTGGCCGTGCTGCTGCTCCAGTTTCAACTGTTCTGCCTGAGGCTATGGAATCCTGACCTGTTCACCGGACGTGCTACCTGTCCCAGACCTATTATTTAGGTCTGCAAACTTTGATCTTTTGCTTAACTGCGTCGATACTGTTGTTTCCAGACATTTTATTTTGTTTATGAGAGTAGGTTAGTCCTAGTTAGTTTGTTTATGAACATGTGAACATCTTGGCCATGTTCTGTTATAATCTCCAAACGACACAGCCAGAAGAGGACTGGGCACCCCTCATAGCCTGGTTCCTCTCTAGGTTTCTTCCTAGGTTTTGGTCTTCCTTGGGATTTTTCCTAGCCAACATGCTTCAACACCTGCATTGCTTGCTGTTTGGGGTTTTAGGCTGGGTTTCTGTACAGCACTTTGAGATATCAGCTGATGTACGAAGGGCTATTTAAATACATTTGATTTGATTTGAACAGGTGATTAGAGTTCAGGTGATTAGGATCTGGAGAGTGAGTTGCATTCAGGGGATCGAGGTGTTTGAGAGTGTGAGCTGGAAAGTGGGCTGGATAGTGAGCTGCATTCAGGGGATCGAGGTGTTTGAGAGTGTGAGATGGAAAGTGGGCTTGATAGTGAGCTGCATTCAGAGGATCTACATGGTTGAGGGTGTGAGTTGGAAGCAGACGTTACACTGTGCTTTCACTCAGAATAAGAACCATGCTTTTGAAATGTGTGCTGCACCTGCTGTTATGTTGGCGGCCACACGCATGTGCGGTCCGCTCTCCTAGTGGACCTTTTCATTGTATTTATCACATTAGCCAATTCCACAGTAACATAAGAGACTCTGATTTTTCACTTTAAAATGTATGCCAAACAAAAAAAAGTTCAAAAAAAGTTTAACAAACCATAAACTCTGTAAAATGACTACGTTGACCAATTTACACAGTAAATCAAAATATATAAGAAATGTACTCTAAAAATGGTTAAGACGCAAAGTTTGCAAACTGAATTACGCTAACATCTCCCTCAGTTTTATTCTGTTACCAAACTTTGTATCTGTATAGTTCTTTCTGTAAATGTGTTTTTGTAAAACATTCAGTGGAAATTGTTCAAAGTAGTCCTTGTGGATAGAATTCTTTGCATGCCTGCCTACCCATCTACACCACTCCGGCCAAACAGATTTTTATTCTCCACGATGAGTGGAGACACATTCTGACTGTTCTGATTGGTCCCAGAAACTGATGGGTTGGGGCCGGAGCCAGCCTACTTGATGATGTTATCAATTGGTCAGATTTGTTGGAGACGATCCAATCGCTGATTAATTTATTTTATAACACACCAATCATTTTGAAGTCACACAAACAACTTCTAGGGTGGCAGAATCACACAATGTTTATGCGATCGATAGAGAAACATAATTAAATTCAGGATGAGTCATAAGGCAATAGAGTTCTATGGTTTGTTAACCTTTGAAATCAATGGTTTTTGGTAAACATTTTAAAGTCACAGTGTAATTCTTTTGCCATGGAAATTCCCACATACCACTCCCTCCTTTCGACAGCTTTTTCTTTGTGCAGCTACCACTAACATACTGTCACGCCCTGATCTGTTTCACCTGTCCTTGTGATTGTCTCCACCCCCTTCAGGTGTCGCTTAACTTCCCCAGTGTATTTAACCCTGTGTTTCCTATCTCTCGGCGCCAGTTCATATTGTATGTTTCCAAGTCAACCAGCGGTTTTCCCGTTCTCCTCCTGTATGCAGTCTCCTTTTTCTAGTCCTCACGGTTTTGAGCCTTGCCTGTTTCTGGACTTTGTACCTGCCTGCCTGACCATTCTGCCTGCCTTGACCACGAGCCTGTCTGCCACTCTGTACCTCCTGGACTCTGATCTGGTTTTGACCTTTTTGCCTGTCCACGATCATTTGGATTAATAAACAGTGTAAGACTCTAGTCATCTGCCTAATTGTATCTGCATTTGGGTCTCACCTTGTGCCCTCAGATATACAGAACCACCTGCAGGTGCTGCTAGCTATGTGTTTCTGACAAGAACATCTGGAATCCCCCCTATATCACCCATGTATTCAAATCAAATCAATTGTATTTGTCACATACACATGGTTGCTGTCAGCTTTCTGTAAATAAGAAGCCCAGAGGTTTGCATTGCTCCTCTAAAATCACAGCCAAATCCTTTTCCTATACTTATCATAATCACAAGGACACCATGGAAACGAGCTCTTCAATCACAAAAGAAATGAAGGGCATTAGGAGTCAGACAATGAAGTCAATGAAGCTAATGTAGTTATGTGGGTTTCACTGGGGTTGACTGTATTGTACATTATGACATTAAACCGTACAATATTACATTGGTAACGCTCATGTACACAGGGGGCATAATCACTGATAGCTGTAATGGGTGGTGTTTGTTGATGTTGGTGGTGTTAACTAGTCAATTTACATTCCAGTTAGTTTAAACTCCATTACTGGTTGTCTGTCAATAACACTATCAGCATCTTCTTTTTCCCTCTTTCATATTTCTCATATTCAAATAATTTCTTTATCACCCTCTCCCTTTAGATTTCTCCGTCTTCCCTTTTTCCCATCCACTAACTCTCACATTTTTCTCTCCCTCTCTCTCCCATTCGTCAGCCCCACTCAACGCAGAGCGCAGAACGCTCAGGGTCATACACGCAATGAGAATGTGAAATATAACAAAGAGCCTTCATATTCTCTATCCAACAGCACATCTGGGACTGCTGATGCACAAACCATGCTGCTTTTTTCATCCTTTCCCTCTCTCTACATTTCTCTTCTCTGCAAATTGACAAACTGAGTGCCGCTGTGATGTTCCTATCAATCGTGATGCGTGTTGGCCAGACAGGTACAACCATAATTCACTCACTCTCTCTCTCTCTCTATGTCTCTCTCTATCTCTCTGTCTCTCTCTCTCTCTCTCTCTCTCGCTCTCTCTCTCGCTTGTGCTGTTGACTAGGTAGGTACAAGGACGACTCGAGCATTCAGCCCTTCTTGAGAGGGGTGCCATATGATGCAATTCAGTTTTTTCAATTAAGCAAATCAAATATTAAAATATAGGTATACTATATATATAGGTAACTGTCAAAATAAAGGAAACACCAACATACAGTTTCTTAATAGGGCGTTGGACCACTACAAGCCGCCAGAACAGCTTCAATGCAGCTTGGCATAGATTCTACAAGTGTCTGGAACTCTATTCGAGGGATGGGACACCATTCTACCATAAGAAATTCCATAATTTTTGTGTTTTGTCGGATGCCACACCAGAATGTCCCATGAGTATTCAATTGGGTTTAGATCTGGTGACTGAGACGGCCATGGCATATGGCTTACATTGTTTTCGTGATCATCAAACCATTCAGTGACCACTCGTGCCTAGTGGATGGGGACATTGTCATCCTATGGGGGCATAGCCATAGCAGCCAAAAATAATGACCTGCCTAGGATTTTTATACATGACACTAATTGCTTCATTTTCTCAGGAATCACACCTGTGTGGAAGCACCTGCTTTCAATACACAGTTAAAGTTGGAAGTTTACATACACATTATTCAAATACAATTACACTCAGTTTTTCACAATTCCTGACATTTAATCCTAGTAACAATTCCCTGTCTTAGGTCAGTTAGGATCACCACTATTTAAAAAATGTGAGTAGTAGTAGAGTAGAGAGAATGATTTATTTCAGCCAATATTTCTTTCATCACGTTCCCAGTGGGTCAGAAGTTTACATACACTCAATTAGTATTTGGTAGCATTGCCTTTAAATTGTTTAACTTGGGTCAAACGTTTCAGGTAGCCTTCCACAAGCTTCCCACAATAACTTGGGTGAATTTCGGCCCATTCCTCCTGACAGAGCTGGTGTAAGTGAGTCAGGTTTGTAGGCCTCCTTGCTCGCACATGCTTTTTCAGTTCTGCTCACAAATCTTCTATAGGGTTGAGGCCAGGGCTTTGTGATGGCCACTCCAATATCTTGACTTTGTTGTCCTTAAGCAATTTTTCCACATCATTGGAAGTATGCTTGGGGTCATTGTCCATTTGGAAGACGCATTTGCAACCAAGCTTTAACTTCCTGACTGATGCCTAGAGATGTTGCTTCAATATATTCACATCATTTCATTTCCTCATGATGCCATCAATTTTGTGAAGCACCGCCACAACATGATGCTGCCACCCCCGTACTTCACGATTGGGATGGAGTTATTTCGGCTTGCAAGCTTCCTCCTTTTTCCTCCAAACATAACGATGGTCATTATGCCAAACAGTTCTATTTTTGTTTCATCAGACCAGAGGACATTTCTCCAAAAAGTACGATCTTTGTCCCCATGTGCAGTTGCAAACCGTAGTCTGGCTTTTTTTATGGCAGTTTTGGAACAGTGGCTTCTTCCTTGCTGAGCAGCCTATCAGGTTGTGTTGACATAGGACTTGTTTTACTGTGGATATAGATACTTTTGTACCTGTTTCCTCCAGCATCTTCACAAGGTCTTTTGCTGTTGTTCTGGGATTGATTTGCACTTTTCACACCAAAGTACGTTCATCTCTAGGAGACAGAATGTGTCTCCTTTCTGAGCGGTATGACGGCTGCATGTTCCCATGGTGTTTATACTTGCTTACTATTGTTTGTACAGGTGAATGTGGTACCTTCAGTCATTTGGAAATTGCTCCCAAGGATGAACCAGACTCATTGAGGTCTACAATGTTTTTCTAAGGTCTTGGCTGATTTTTTATTTTCCCATGATGTCAAGCAAAGAGGCCCTGAGTTTGAAGGTAGGCCTTGAAATACATCCACAGGTACACCTCCAATTGACTCAAATGATGTCAATTAGCCTATCAGAAGCTTCTAAAGCCATGACATAATTTTCTGGAATTTTCCAAGCTGTTTAATTAAAGGCACAGTCAACTTAGTGTATGCAAACTTCTGACCCACTGCAATTGTGATACAGTAAATTATAAGTGAAATTATCTGTCTGTAAACAATTGTTGGTAAAAATGATTGTGTCATGCACAAAGTAGATGTCCTAACTGACTTGCCAAAACTATAGTTTGTTAACAACAAATTGTGGAGTGGTTGAAAAACGAGTTTTAATGACTCCAACCTAAGTCTCTGTAAACTTCTGACTTCAACTGTAGTTTTTGTCCCCATTTACTCAAGTGTTTCCATTCCATTCCGTTACCTGAAGGCATACTATCTATATTATTTATTACAGGTGATAGTTTCAGCACATATCACTTCCCCCTTTGAAGTTTCGTAGATCAATGCACTGCACACTTTCTGTTAATAAAGGCCTCTTGCATATATTTCCACCGTACCTCACTTCTTTGTTATAACTACAGAAATTCAAGCTATCAGACATGGTCTCAGGGATGGCTAACTCTGGAGATCCCCTCGACAGTTAGGTAAATCTGCCTTTAACTATTTTCCACCGTGCTTATGGAATGGTCGACAGAGTTCGCTGAAATCAGGAGACTTGGTGCCTCTGAGGCAGTTTAGACGACTGTGTGAGGACCTTTATAATTAAGGAAGAATGTGTTTGTTTCTTATGATTCAATGCTTCAATGTTTTATTTTATATTTATATTTTTTGTATTTTTTGCTTGCTTATACTGTATATTTTGTAGGTTAACTATGTATTTTTACTATGTTTTGTAACTTTCTCCACGTCGTTGCTTTAAATGAGAATGATTTCTCAGTGAACTTACCTGGCAAAATAAGGAGTAAATGAATGATCTATGAACATAAAAGGCTGTCGTGTCACGATAGTAGTGTTAGAATCATGAACAAGGCTGTGAAATATGGTCATGACCCGTATTCAAGCTATGATCTTTATCAAATTCCAATCTCTTCTGTGCAGCCTGAAAGTGCAGTTTGTAACTGTCCAAGGCCACAGGAGCGAAGGCTTGGGGAATGGAGAGAAACTCTTAATCAATTTGCTTATTTGCTCTATGACGGTACCTCCCATGACAGTGAACCTTTACAATAATATATTAAAGGAAAGGGAGAGAAGATTGAATTATGTTGCCTTTGGAAGGAGCACTCGAAATCCGTGGCCACTGATGAACTGGCATCCAGTGATATTATAGTCCCTGCCTGCTGGAACACAATCTGCTACCTGGGACTGTTTGGGTCCCAGTCATGGCTTTGAATTTCCATAATTCTTGGAGATATTAAAGCACATTAGTTTAATTTCCTATTGGCCAGTGGCTCCTTTGGGCTAGTTTCCACAGATTGATAGAAAAGACAGTTGCCTGTAATCATTTAGATCCTAGTTACACAGGAGTGTGCTTTGTGCTTACCCTTGATAACTTTGAACGTTTGGGTCATAAACTAACATTTTTAACAAGCTCCATTGTGATTTGGGTAATGATTTCCCATGCAGTTTTATGACAATAATGGTGTCTGTAGCATTGGGTGGTGTGCCACCCCCTGTTTATTATACTAAACTTTAAACTATACTTATACATACTTATTTGCTTTCTGGATTGTAAACATTGAGCTCATCATACAGTATATCCAAAGTCGATTTATCCAGACTAGAGTTTCTAAAATCATATACTGACTCTGTTGGTCTTCAGTACATTTCTGACCTGAATGTAAAGAAAGTACTTTTTAATATTGCTAACAGAAGATACACTATATAGAGAGTACCAGTCAAAGTTTGGACACACCTACTCATTCAAGGGTTTTTCTTGATTTTTACTATTTTCTACATCATAGAATAATAGTGAAGAAATCAAAGCTATGAAATAGCACAAATGGAATAATGTAGTAACCAAAAAAGTGTTAAACAAATCTAAATCTATTTTAGATTTTAGATTCTTCAAAGTAGCCACCCTTTGCCTTGATGGCAACTTTGCACACTCTTGGCAATCTCTCAACCCGCTTCATGAGGAATGCTTTTCCAACAGTCTTGAAGGAGTTCCCACATATGCTGAGCACTTGTTCACTCTGCGGTCCAACTCATCCCAAACCATCTCAATTGAGTTCAAGTCTGATGCAGCACTCCATCAATCTCCTTGATGACCTACGATTAAGATTATCCTACCAAGGGGATCATCAAAACCTGTAACATCTTATCTTTCACTGAGATGTGGCTGAACGACAATACGGACAATATAGAGCTAGCAGGATTTTCCATGCACCGGTAGAACAGAGAAGCTACCTCTGGTAAGATGAGGGGTGGGTCTATATTATTCATAGCAGTCTATTTACCACCACAGAATGAAGCTGGCACTAAGACCGCTCTCAAGGAACTCTATAAGGCCATAAGCAAAGAAGAAAATGCTCACCCAGAAGCGGCGCTCCTAGTGGCCGGGGACTTTAATGCAGGCCAACTTAAATCAGTTTTACCAAATTTTTACCAGCATGTCACATGTGCAACCAGAGAAAAAAAACATAGACCACCTTTACTCCACACACCGAGATGCATACAAAGCTCTCCCCCGCCCTCCATTTGGCAAATTTGATCATCATTCTATCCTCCTGATTCCTGCTTACAAGCAAAAACTAAAGCAGGAAGTACCAGTGAATCGCTCAATACAGAAGTGGTCAGATGATGCGGCTGCTACACTACAGGACTGTTTTGCTAGCATCGACTGGAATATGTTCTGGGATTCATCCAATGGCATTGAGGAGTACACCACCTCAGTCATCGGCATCATCAATAAGTGCATCAACAACATCGTCCCCACAGTGACTGGACATACATATCCCAACCAGAAGCCATGGATTACAGGCAACATCCGCATTGAGCTAAAGGCTAGAGCTGCCGCTTTCAAGGAGCGGGAGACTAATCCGGATGCTAATAAGAAATCCCGCTATGCCCTCAGACAAACCATCAAATAAGCAAAGCGTCAATACAGGATTAAGATTGAATCCTACTACACCAGCTCTGATGCTCATCGGATGTGGCTGGGCTTGAAAACTATTACGGACTACAAAGGGAAATCCATATGCTAGCTTCCCAGTGACACAAACCTACAAAACGAGCTAAATACCTTTTATGCTCGCTTCGAGGCATGCTACACTGAAGCATGCCTGAGAGCACCAGCTGTTCTGGATGACTGTGTGATAACGCTCTCCGTAGCCGATGTGAACACAACCTTTAAACAGGACAACATTCACAAAGCCGCTGGGCCAGACAGATTACCTGGACGTGTACTCAAAGCATGCGCGAACCAACTGGCAAGTGTCTTAACTGACATTTTCAACCTCTCCCTGGCTGAGTCTGTAATACCTACATGTTTCAATCAGACCACCATAGTCAATGTGCCCAAGGAAGCGAAGGTAACCTGCCCAAATGATTACCACCCTGTGGCACTCACGTCGGTAGCCATGAAGTGCTTTGAAAGGCTGGTCATGGCTCACATCAACAACATCTTCCCAGACACCCTAGACCCACCCCAATTCACAAATTGCCCTAACAGATCCACAGATTACGCAATCGCACTCCACACTGCCCTTTCTCACATGGACAAAAGGAACACCTATGTGAGAATGCTGTTCATTGACTACAGCTCAGCGTTCAACATCATATTGCCCACGAAGCTCATCACTAAGCTAAGGACTCTGGGACTTAGCACCTCCCTCTGCAACTAGATCCTGGACTTCCTGACTGGTCGCCCCCAGGTGGTAAGAGTAGGCAACAACACATCTGCCACGCTGATCCTTAAAAATTTGGCCTCTAAGGGGTTTGTGCTTAGTCCCCTCCTGTACTCCCTGTACACAAATGACTGCGTGGCCAAACACGACTCCAACACCATCATTAAGTTTGCTGACGACACAAAAGTGATAGGCCTGATCACAGACAACAATGAGACGGCCTATAGGGAGGAGGTCGGAGAACTGGCAGTGTTCTCTTTCAACCTCTCTTTCAATATGAGCAAGACAAAGGAGCTGATCGTGGAATACAGGAAAAGGTGGGCCGAACAGGCCCCTATTTACACCGAAGGGGCTGTAGTGGAGCAGGTCAAGAGTTTCAAGTTCCTTGGTGTCCACATCACCAACAAACTATCATGGTCCAAACATACCAAGACAGTCGTGAAGAGGGCACAACAAAACCTTTCCCCACTCAGGAGACTGAAAAGATTTGGCATTGTTCCCCAGTTTCTCAAAAGGTTCCACAGCTGCACCATCGAGAGCATCCTGACCTGTTGCAACACCACCTGGAATGGCAACTGCTCGGCATCTGACCGTTAGGCGCTACAGTACATCACTGGGGCCAAGCTCCCTGCCAACCAGGACATATACAATAGGCGGTGTCAGAGGAAAGCTCATAAAATTGTCAGACTCCAGTCACCCACGTTATAGACTGTTTTCTCTGTTACCGCACGGCAAGCGGTACCGGAGCGGAACCTTTTGGTCTAGGACCAAAAGGCTCCTCAACAGCTTCTAGCCCCAAGCCATAAGACTGCTGAACAATTAATAAAATCACGAACGGACAATTTACCTTGACACCCCCCGCCTCCGTTTTGTACACTGGTGCTACTCGCTGTTTATTGTCTATGCATAGTCACTTAACCCCTACCTACATGTACAAATTACCACAACCAACCTGTAGCCTCGCACTCTGATCGGTACCGGTGCCCTCTGTATATAGCCTCATCTTTGATGTTAAATGGTTGTAAGTAAGCATTTCACAGTAAAGTCTACACTTGTTGTATTCGGCGCTTTCGTGACAAATTTGATTTGATTTGACGGAACACAAACCAGATGGGATGGCGTATTGCTGTGGTAGTAATTATGGTTAAGTGTGCCTTGAATTCTAAATAAATCACAGACAGTGTGACCAGCAAACCACCCCAACGACACAGCGGTTCTCTGCGGCAGAGGTAACTCTGGGTCTTTGTGAGACGCAGAGAAGGTGGACGTATGGTCTCCGTATGTGTTTGGTTTCCACCACCATAGAGCTTGATGGTTTTTGCAATTGCACTTGAAGAAACTTTCAAAGTTCTTGAAATGTTTCGTATTGACTGACCTTCATGTCTTAAACCTCTTGGGTGCAGAATTTTCACTTTTGGATAAATAGCGTGCCCAATTTCAACTTCCTGCTACTCGTGCCAAGAATATAAGATATGCATAGTATTCATAGATTTGGATAGAAAACACTCTGAAGTTTCTAAAACTGTTTGAATCATGTCTGTGAGTATAACAGAACGTATGTAGCAGGCAAAACCCTGAGGACTAACCGTTCAAAAAAAATTTTTTTGAGGTCTCTGTCTGGTCAGTGAGTTCTTGTTGGAAAACGATATTTCTTAGGAACTGGTTTTCAGTTCCTACCGCTTCCACTGGATGTCACCAGTCTTTGGAATTTGGTTGAGGTTATTCCTTGTGCAATGAAGAAGTAGGCCAACTAGGAACTGGGTAACACTGTTGAGAGTTGCGCAAGATGTGAAAAGTAGCGCTGGTTTGTTTTCATTCCTTTATTGAACACAGATAGACCCGTCTACAATTTGATCGATTATTAACGTTTAAAAATACCTAAAGTTTTATTACAAAAGTAGTTTGAAATATTTTGGCAAAGTTTATAGGCAACTTTTGAAATATTTTGTAGTGATGTTGCATTTTTTGGAAGCTGTTTTTGTCTGGATCAAACGCGCTTTATAAATGGACATTTTGGATATATATGGACGGAATTAATTGAACAAAAGGACCAATTGTGATGTTTATGGGACATATTGGAGTGCCAACAAAAGAAGCTCATCAAAGGTAATGCATGTTTTATATTTTATTTCTGCGTTTTGTGTAGCGCCTGCAGAGTTGAAATATGCTACCCCCTTTGTTTACTGCTGGTGCTATCATCAGATAATAGCTTCTTATGCTTTCGCCGAAAAGCATTTTTTAAATCTGACATGTTGGCTGGATTCACAACGAGTGTAGCTTTAATTGAGTATCTTACATGTGTGATTTAATGAAAGTTTAATTTTATATCATTTTTTTAAATTTGCTGCGCTGCATTTTCCCTGTTTTTTGCCCAAGTGGGAAGCAACTGTCCCGCCTATCCGTAAGAAGTTTTAAAGTAATGCTGGACTGTTGTTTCTCTTTGCTTATTTGAGCCATAATATGGACTTGGTCTTTTACCAAATAGGGCTATCTTCTGTATACCACCCCTACCTTGTCACAACACAACTGATTGGTTCAAATGCATTAATTAAGAAGGAAAGAAATTCCACAAATGAACTTAAGAAGGCACACCTGTTAATTGAAATGCATTCCAGGTGACTACCTCATGAAGCTAGTTGTGAGAATGCCAAGAGTGTTCAAAGCTTTCATCAAGGCACATGGAGGTTATTTGAAGAATCTCAAATATAAAATATATTTTGATTTGTTTAACACTTTTTTGGTTACTACATGATTATATATGTTTTATTTCATAGTTCTGATGTCTTCACTATTATTCTATAATGAAGAAAATAGTAAAAATAAAGAAAACCCCTTGCATGAGTTGGTGTTCTAAAACTTTTGACTGGTAGTGTATGTATATACTATATATATATATATACATATATATATATATATATATATATATTGTAAGAGTTTTAAGAGGTATTTATTGAAGATGTGATATGCAGAAATCGCTCCGCCATTTCCTGGTTGCTAAAATTGTAATAGTCCACCTAATTTCAGCTTAAATGACAAAACAAGCAGTCATTGTGTACAGAACCGCTGTGAAATATATGTTCCACAACCAAAAATATTATATTTTCAGCTGTTTGAAGCTGGTGTACAAAAGTGAAAGTAAAAGAAGCAAAAATTAACCTTCAGAATGGGAAGCATAGAAATAGCACATATAGAACAGATCTATCGCTTTATAGACTTGCTTTCAATGAGAATGACAGATCTATAACTAAATGTTTATGTCAATTTGGTCTGATCAGCAAAAAGTTCCATAATGCAGGTATAATATAGTAATTTATTTAAAGATTAAACATTTTGTATTTTAGAGTTATTTTAGTAACAGTAATATTCAACACTAAAATTGCATTATTGGAGAAAGAAAGAGATTGAGACAGAGAGAGAGGAAGAAAGAGATATTCTCTATCATTATATCAGTCTATCTTAAATAAATAAACATGCCCCATTCAAAAAATGTAGATCTAAGAACATATATAGCCCTTGGTTCACTCCAGACCTGACTGCCCTTGACCAGCACAAAAATATACTGTGGCGTACTGCATTAGCATCGAATAGCCCCCGCGATATGCAACTTTTCAGGGAAGTTAGGAACCAAAATAAACAGGCAGTTAAGAAAGCTAAGGCTAGTTTTTTCAAACAGACATTTGCATCCTGTAGCACAAACTCCAAAAAGTGCTGGGACACTGTAAAGTCCATGGAGATTAAGAGCACCTCCTCCCAGATGCCCACTGCACTGAGGCTAGGAAACACGGTCATCACCAATAAATCTACGATAATTGAGAATTTCAAAAAGCATTTTTCTACGGCTGGTCATGCTTTCCACCTGGCCTCCCCTACCCCGGTCAACAGCTCTGCACCCCCCACAGCAACTTGCCCAAGCCTCCTTCATTTCTCCTTCACCCAAATCCAGACAGCTGATGTTCTGAAAGAGCTGCAAAATCTGTACCCCTACAAATCAGCTGGACTAGACAATCTGGACCCTCTCTTCCTACAATTATCCACCGCAATTGTTGCAACCCCTATTACTAGCTCGTTCAACCTCTCTTTAGTATAGTTTGAGATCCCTAAAGATTGGGAAGCTGCTGCGGTCATCCCCCTCTTCAAAGGGGGTGGCACTCTAGACCCAAACTGTTACAGACCTATATCTGCCCTACCCTGTCTTTCTAAAGTCAAAGACAGTACTGTGCAGCCGTCTTCATCAAGTCTTTCGACTCTGTCAATCACCTTATTCTTATCGGCAGACTCAATAGCCTTGGCTTCTCAAATGACTGCCTCGCCTGGTTCACCAACTACTTCTCAGATAGAGTTCAGTGTGTTAAATCGGAGGGTCCGTTATCCGGACCTCTGGCAGTCTCTATGGGGTGCCACAATGTTCAATTTTCAGGCCGACTCTTTTCTCTGTATATATCAATGATGTCGCTCTTGCTGCTGGTGATTCTCTGATCCACCTCTGATCCACCTTTGTTTTGTCACCAAAGCCCCATATACTACCCATCACTGTGACCTGTATGCTCTCGTTGGCTGGCCCTTGCTTCATATTTGTCGCCAAACCCACTGGCTCCAGGTCATCTATAAGTCTTTGCTAGGTAAAGCCCTGCCTTATCTCAACTCACTGGTCACCATAGCAGCACCTGCCCGTAGCATGCGCTCCAGCAGGTATATTTCACTTGTCACCCCCAAAGCCAACTCCTCCTTTGTCCACCTTTCCTTCCAGTTCTCTGCTGACAATGACTAGAACGAATTGCAAAAATCACTGAAGCTGGAGACTTATATCTCCCTCACTAACTTTAAGCATCAGCTATCTGAGCAGCTTACCGATCATTGTACCTGTACATAGCCCATCTGTAAATAGCCCACCCAACTACCTCATCCCCATGTTATTATTTTTTGCTCCTTTGCATCCCAGTATCTCTACTTGCACATTCATCACAAGAGTGTTTAATTGCTAAATTGTCATTATTTCGCCACCATGGCCTATTCATTGCCTTACCTCCCTAATCTTACTACATTTGCACACACTGTATAGAGATTTTTCTATTTGTTATTGACTGTACGTTTGTTTGTCCTATGTGTAACTCTGTGTTGTTGTTTGTGTCGCACTGCTTTGTTCTATCTTGGCCAGGTAGCAGTTGTAAATGAGAACTTGTTCTCAACTGGCCTACCTGGTTAAATAAAGGGGAAATATTTTTATTATTTTAAAAGGTGAGTGAGAGTGAGAGAGAGAGAAACAGTCAATTTCAGTAAGACAAAAATAATGGTGTTCCAAAAAAAGTCAATTTCCCAGGACCACAAATACAAATTCCAGACACCATTGCCCTAGAGCACACAAAAAGGATTTGTCTAAAAATACTTGAATCAGTTATATTGCTCTTTAAGGTTGTGAGGTCTGGGGTCCGCTCACCAACCAAGAATTCACTGAATGGAACAAACACCAAATTGAAACTCTGCAGGCAGAATTCTGCAAAAATATACTCCATGTACAATGTAAAACACCAAATAATGCATGCAGAGCAGAATTAGGTCAATACCTGCTAATAATCAAAATCCAGAAAAGAGACGTTAAATTCTACAACCACCTAAAAGGAAGCGATTCGCAAACCTTCCATAACAAAACCATCACCTACAGAGACATTTACCTGGAGAAGAGCCCCCTAAGCAAGCTGGTCCTGGGGCTCTGTTCAAAAACACAAACAGACCCCACAGAGCCCCAGGACAGCAACACAATTAGACCCAAAAATGTAATGAAAAATTTTAAATATAATTACTTGATACATTGGAAATAATTTACAAGAATACTGGACAGAATACTGGACTACTGTGACTGACCCAAAATTCTGGAAATCTTTGACTATGTACAGACTCAGTGAACATAGCCTTGCGATTGAGAAAGGCTGCCAAAGGCAAACCTGGCTCTCAAGAAGTCAGGCTATGTGCACTCTGCCCACAAAATGAGGTGGAAAATTAGCTGCACTTCTTCACCTCCTGACAAATGTATGACCATATTAGAGACACAAAGACAGATACAGAGACACAGATATCCTTGCAGTACCTGTATAGCCCAGAGAGTTGTCATCCTCATGTTCAGACAAGGGGGTGGGGGCAGCCTTTTCACTGGCCTTATCCTGGGTGTCTGTATCTGCAGACAAAAACACAAATAGTAGATTACACTATAAGAAACCCCCTCACTTTCTAACAGTCTAACACGTTATTGGCATAGCAGAGATCATTCCCCAGAATCTAACCTGCTTCACTCCAACATTAGCTTAAAACTGAGGTAGAAAATGAACCTGCAAAAGAGTTACAGGCATACAGTAACTGAGCCTGAAGTCCATAGAAAAACGTGATAGAAAGAGGGAAAGTGAAATATAAAACATAAGCTTTCATATCAGACATCTCAGTGCAATCTCACATCACTGGGCACACACAATGTTGGAGGACTTGATATCCTGTCTCTCCTAAAATACACAGCAGTAAAGTCATCCTGCTGAGGTTTCAACAGAACAAGGCATGCCTGACAGCAATCTCATTTTACAATTCAATCCTCAGTGTATAGTATTGAATTATATTTTATTTGAGAGAAGCCAGAGGATTCGTTCATTCTAAAATACAGTGCTTGACTTTGGCAAAAGCTCACCGGAGCTGAGTACCAGCACCTCAAATGTTCTATTGCTTGAGCGGCTGTTTCTCATGTAGAATATTAGCTTACAAGTATTGTAGAGCTCCTGCACCTAAATATAAGCAGTACTGGTACCCCAAATGAGCACTGACATTCCAAGTCAAAAAAATAGTCATATCCAGTTAATAAACTGTGATTATTTTCACAGCATTATTTCGTAATAGTCGTGGCAGTTCTAATTGTAATGGTTATAATGCTATAGTATTGTAATGTGCCATTCTTGGATTCCTTTATGTTTTGTCTTCTGACAGTACTTCTGACAGGTGGACTGTATTTCCAGGAAATACTGCGCTGACTCAGTGGATAAACTAAAGTGTACTGAAGGAGTATGTTGATCCAAAAATAGGAGCCAAGTTCCTCTATTTCCCTTAATGTTTATCTTGGGTCATTAGATGCATACTGTCACAAAGACAAAGGAAGAATTGACACATTTTTCCAGAATGTATCCAGCGAGTAGCATGGAAATGACCTGAACAAACTGAGCAGAATGGTGAAGATTGAGTGCATGCCATATGACTAGCACAACACAATATCTTATTATGTGGGCAATTTCCCCCACAACATTCAATTATACAGTTTTTTCATGGGCTGTTGTTCTTGGGCAATATCCATGACTTAGAAATGGCTGAGAGCTCCAATAGCTGACCAGGATATAGACCTCAATGAAATCCAGCCTAGAGTCAGTCTTCTGCACCTTCTGCATTAGTCGTTTATCTCCTTCTGGCCGTTACTGTGTGCCAGTAGGAAAACACTGAAAGTAAATCCAAAATATGGTCAAGAGAGGACATAAGTTACCCTTCAATACCTCATCACTTTTATTTGACCATTATTTTACCAGATAAGTGTATTGAGGACACCTTCTCATTCAATCGAAAAGGTTGTCCTTTTCAAACAATGACTAATCAGTTCTGGATGAGAATGTAGGTGGCACCTTGCCATCTCATCACAACTCCCAGACCACCACCAAGACAATAATCAGCTCCAAGCATTACTCATCTAAGAAGACAATAGAGGGGATTTCTGTTAATATGCTCAGGTAATTATATGGTGAAGATTGAGCTGACACTAATCCCTCTCACCTGGTTCCTGATCCGGAGTTCAACTCTGACTCACACCTGAATCACGTCACAATGTCAGCACGGACCTGCTAGAGTGGTGTCAGTCAATAACTGCTATCACTTATTGTAATATTAGAAAAAACAGGACTCAGGACCTCACTGCTGAGAGTGCACTCTCATACACATCTATTTCTTACAGTAGTGTTACAGTAGTGTTATCCTTGACTCGTTAGCCGAGGGGTCTGCCTAGATCTCAAGCTTAATACTTAAAGTGATTACATGGGCTGAGGTTTTTCCAACAGAAGTGTGTGTGTGTAGCTTTGCAAATATACTATAACTGAGTAATTTAAGTCTTTGTTATCTCTGTTTATTAGCCCTGATAACCAAGGTGTGATTGATAGCCGTTCTCTGTTCACGCAGTCCCTGCAATGTAGGACAGGTTCTCTGTGAGGTCCAGTTTGTCATATTGACCTCCCAATCAGCAAAACACCAGACAAGCTGAAACAAAAGCAATGCAGATAAAACAGAGAGGAAGGTGGGGAAAGGAAATTGCTAATATCAATTAGATCACGAATAAGGAATTTGCAAGACAATGGTGTTTTACTATACAGTATCAGTCAAAAGTTTGCACACACCTATTCATTCAAGGGGTTGTCTTTATTTTTACTAATAGTGTTAAACAAATCAACAAATATTTGAAGAAACTGTGTTCAAAATGATCACCTACAGTACCAGTCAAAAGTTTGGACACACCTACTCATTCAAGGGTTTTTCTTGATTTGTACTATTTTCTACATTATAGAATAATAGTGAAGTCATCAAAACTATGAAATAACACACATGGAATCATGAAGTAACTAAAAAAGTGTTAAACAAATATGTTTTATATTTTAGGATCTTCAAAGTAGCCACCCTTTGCCTTGATGATAGCTTTGCACACTCTCAGCATTCTCTCAACCAGCTTCATGAGGAACAGTAGTCACCTGGAATAAAAGTACATTTGTGGAATTTATTTCCATCCTAATGTGTTTGATGATAAGTTCAATTGTGTTACCAGCCTCAGAAATTGCAGCCCAAATAAATGCTTCACAGAGTTAAAGTAAAAAGAACATCTCAACATCAACTTTTCAGAGGAGACTGCATGAATCATGGTCAAATTGCTGAAGAGAAACCACTACTAAAGGACAATGAACCAACACACCTCCAGGCTGTGTAAGGGCTATTTAAACAAGAAGGAGAGTGATGGAGTGCTTCATCAGATGACTTGGCCTCCACAATCACTCGACCTCAACCCAATTGAGATGGTTTGGGATGAGTTGGACTGAAGAGTGAAGGAAAAGCAGCCAACAAGTGCTCAGCATATGTGGGAACTCCTTCAAGACTGTTGGAAAAGCATTCCAGGTGAAGGTGGTTGAGAGAATGCTGAGAGTGTGCAAAGCTATCATCAAGGCAAAGGGTGGCTACTTTGAAGATCCTAAAATATAAAACATA